>NC_068359.1:52265067-52327567 GCF_020536995.1 Dreissena polymorpha
TGTAGACATTTTTAAATAAATATGCTGTTTTATTGTAACCATTTTTTGTTTTTATTATGCCCATGAAATATATGTGTGAGAGGATGGGGGGGGGGGTCGTAAACACATTAAAACTTTTACAGTGTTCTCATATCAATGAGTACTCAACCCCTATCGTAATTGAGCAACGTAAGAATAAGTTCAGAATCATCTCCCCTTGAAGTTGAAAAAAATATGAAATTACGCTTACAAGATGAAGCAGATTTTTTAAAGCCAATACAGTTCTGTTCCATTAATGAAAACTGCACACGGATGCCAGTAAAAAAAAGGAAACCAATGTAAATAAAATGAACTATGAAATATTTGTGGGTTACAACACAAAATCATAGATAATGGTTATTTGGGGGTTATAACACAACATCATAGATAATGGTTATTTGGGGTTATAACACACAATCATAGATAATCAGTATCTTTTTCTATTTTGTTTAAAATAGTCGGCCAATATATTAATATTTACAGTAGAAAAAAATCGTTCCATGTAACTTCATTGAGTGCCTTTTACACTGAAATTCCCGACGCCCTTTGATGCTTTGCATCAATGCTTATATTGTTTGTTTATTAAAATGCTGACAATTTATTATAATGACCAACCAATAACACAAATATTCAAGTGCGCTAAATAGCGGTCATTTAGGCAATTTGATATAATACATATTATTTAGCATTTGATAAATCAGAGTTAGCGATGCTTAAAATGTCAGAAGTATAAGTATTACATTTGAGCCCATAATGCGGGGTAATCCGGGGAAAAATTATGACCATTTGACCAAAGTCATTTTATTTGAGCAGAGTTCAAATTGGGAACGCAATAAACCGATAACCACAAGGATGGGTATTTTTTAAATTTAATATGTTTTGCACCGTTCACAGTAGCATACTTGATGACGTTTCCTGCCAAATAATTAAGCAGTAGTCTTTGTGGTTTTGAATAATTTTTGTTTTAGATTTAGATACATGGGTTCTGCATGGAATAAATAGACGATGTAGTTTGAAACAATTTGATGACGACGATTATAAAGCAAAATCTTTATTTACGTTATAGGGAATGGGTTCGAATGGGTTTGAAAACTCGAACATTTTAATAATAATTATAATTATTCTTGCAACGACATAAGGCATTACAATGTATACGATAACATCGAAACGAACGCCACAAAATACATAACGTTTTCGTCTTATTCGTCACAAACATTCTTGGTCTTTCATATTTATTTATTCTGTTCAAACCTTTATATTTTCGCTCAATTGCATCGAAAGCCTAAGACCTGTTGGAAACCATCTCGAGTCCGTTTCCAGGGACGTGAACCAGTACTTGGTGTCTTTGGGGGAGATTTAAAAAAAGCTCCTACTGTCGGGATTCGAACTTCTCTATCGTTTAGGATCGTGTTGCACTTGCAAGTTTGAAGGGAACCGTTCAACGCTTCGGCCAATAATGTTGGTTAGATATGCATGAATTGTAGATAAAAGCTGACATTAAATTGATACCTTGGGTTGCGTCCTGATCGGCTTGATCCTTGCAACATTGTTCACATATACTGTTATCTATTGGGCAACAACCATGTGCACAGTTTATAAAGGTTAGGATGCCTGTATTACATTCCTTTGAACCTTGCACGTGACAACATTGTTCATAAGTGCTGTTGTCGACAGGACAACAGCCACTTGTTCAGTTGACGAAAGTCTGGTTGGCTGTATGGCATTTTTGAGAGCCTGGTACTGTTTCTGTAAAACAAAGAAACACAAGTTCATTGTTTGTTTAATACATTCCTCAGAGAGACTTTTTGGAAAAAAAATCACAATTTAGAATCGTGAATCATTATGTGATCAAATGAATATAACACTGTAACTTGTACTGCCTAACTAGTTAGGTTAGGATAAGACGCCTGGGTAATTTACCATTGGAGCGAACGATTAACATTGGGGATTCCGCGGAAGTGTCAAATTGGTTAATAATTTTAGCAATTTGAATCACAATCGTGTAATTAAATTATTTGTCGATTGGGCTGCTTAAATTCGTTAGTTCGAAAGACCGCAATAATATATTTAATAAAACCGCATGCCTGTGTGCAACAAAAACATGTATGTTTATTTCTACCTTTCGATTTTTGTAATGGGTTTCATAACTTTTCATTCAGGGTAGTAGATCCCTTCCTTAAAAGAATAAGTTACTAGTTTGCCGATAAAAACCGAACATTTCTTATCAGCAAACTGTAGTAACATCAACATTATAATTATAACTTTAATGTTAATTACTTCAATGGTATATAGAAACAGGACAAGATAAGAAATTGCGTAGTAACGGTGTGTACTGCCTGTAAATGTGTGATTTGTATAATGACTGCTTGATTGGGTTTGCAATGCCACTGTTTAATACGTATTGCTTACAAGTCCAATTACGTGACAACGAACTGTTTTTCTGGCCTCGATATTCAAATGTGTTCTGTCTGATATTGTTTTTACTGATACCACGGAGTGTATATTGACAGGAGATGAATCGAGTATTTGACCCTTACTGTAGTAAATTCAATCTTATGCAAAAACTATTCATCCGATTTTATTTATACGTTATCTTGTTGCTTATTAATTCCTCTTTCAAAAAAATATAACTTTTAGTATATTCCCGTTGTTATAAATGGATTTATAGCGAGTTAAACACAAGAAATACACATTTTATGTTTTACCACCGCGCGTTTTAACGTGTTGTGGCTATCGATCTTTTACGATTAGCGTACAGCGAAGCGCCGAGGTTATACATTTTGATGTACCCACTCACGTATTTTGTTAAATTATAGTTTCATTTCTCGGCCGATTTTGACAAATTATATATCATTAGAAAGCTTACGTTACGTAGTAAACAGATATATCAATATATATTAACTTTTTCTTCTGATTTCGACAGTCCGGCGAGTTATAACTTTAACTTTTGCAAATATCATACCGTTTTGGAGTTTTAGAATCTAGATTTACGGTTGACATGTTCGTACTTAATACCAATTTGTAGCGTTTATATTTGGAGTTCAGTTTTATAAATTACATCTTGCTTAGGAGAATAAAATTCTGTATACGATAGAAAAAAAAATTGTTTAAAAACGAAAGTAATTAAGGAATGAAGGCGGGAAAATGTAGCGCGCGTTCCTAACGCACTGAACTGATGCTACGGTCTTGGCGATTATGCTTTTGTTTAGAAAGCGGCCATTGAATTTCTTTTGCCATCTTATTATATTTTTTATGGAATATATTGTAGTATTTTGTTCACGAAACATATCAATAAAGCTTATTATAAATGAATCTTAATAAATTAACGATTTCAGCTCTTGTTTATAACACAAAAAGGGTGTAAAATTTATGATGAAACAGCGTATATAGCGGACCCTCTCGATATTATTCGGCTTTGCATGCATACTTGAAATAAAATGGGTGTCAAAAACATGCATCGTTTACTGTTTATTATCAACAAGGTAATTATGTATAATTATTTGAAATGTTATTAAAGATTCTTGAAAATCACGGTCCGTATTACGCGGGTCATTTCGTATTTTGACATCAGGGCATCATGTCCAACTATTGAAAATCAGATTTTTTTTCACCGGGACGATGACGGCTTGGATTTAGACAGGCAGACAGATAGTTTATTCAGACTTAAACAACAGTACATCGTCTTCAACTCAAATATATAAATTATTTTTAGACGAATTGTTAGGTGATTACACATATAGCAGTGATGATTCTGAGAATGTTGCCATGTTTCTTATCCGTGTAATCTAGAGTCCATGGTTTGAGCATTTTTATCGCGGTGTTCAAAAAAAGATATCTCAATAATGAACTCTAATCAATTAATACCGCTACTTAAAACCAGATTACGAGACCAGTATATCACTAACTGGAATACAAGTGTCACATCATCTAGTTCAATGATTTTATATAAAGAATTGAAACCAATATTCGAAAGATCTGCGTATCTTGATATTGTTGAAAATAAAAAAACATAGGAATATTATTGCTAAATTACGTTTGTCGTCTCACAAATTATTAATTGAAACGGGTAGACACCAGAACATTGTCAGAGATCAACGCAAATGTGTTTTATGCAACCTCAATGATATCGAGGATGAATATCACTTTGTTATTAAATGTCCTTATTATGCCGATATTAGGAATACATTAATTCCAAAGTATTACAGATCACGACCTAGTATGTTCAAGTTTATCGAACTACTTAATTGTTCAAACAAAATAGTGTTAAGAAAACTTGCCATTTTTTGTTTAAAATGCTTTAAGTTACGAGAAGATGTGCTATATGTGTAGTATAAATGATATATCTTCCACAAAGACATTAAGCTTAGAATAATGTTATATTTGTAACAATTATTAAATTTCGTGTTAACATTACATGATCACTTTGTATTAACCCCATCCATGTGACATTCTCACTAAAACATGTTGTATGTCATTACTTTTTAAATTGATCTTTCCTCAAAAGGATGTATGTTTTGTATATAATTGTCACGCATGCTGTTATTGCATATGTATGTTTATGGCGATGAGCTGTATGCTTAAGCTAAAATAAAATATTCTGTTCAATAATCTTGTTTATTGATAGATCTGTGGTTTTATTGCCCCTGTGTTCAGCACAAACCAATTATCTCGTTATGATCAGATACTGTGCCGACCAATACTAAATAACACTATGGTGTCATACGCCACAGCAGGGACCTATACTTGTATATTGGTCCCCAACCACAGGTGGCAATGTCTGGTCAGATTACACTTTTTATGATACCTCCATGTCTTCTCGTGGTATTAGTGGCCATTTCTTGGAGTAATGTAACGCCAAATACTCAATTTTGCGTTTATAAGATATGTAGCGTATTGAAAACATTTATAGTCATCTGCCCATACAGATTGCCATAAACTAAATACTGTATAGATGTCAGCCAGCTAAATCACAATAATTATAAGTGCTTAATACCTATACATGTACATTTTAAACATTTAAAAAATCTAATACTTAACATATAACGTATTTAGCGGGTACCGGTAAAAAAACTCCGTCATTTCGTAGTCCTATAAAGATTGTATGGTAGTGTACGGAACAACATAATTAAAAACAGCATTCTCATTTGACCACAACGGGGTTAAATAATCTTTCCGAAAAATACAAATAATACAGAGTTTTAATTTAGAATTCTATATATTTATAACTCTGTTAACTTATAAAGATATTTCAATATACATGCATAGACAGTTGACCGTGATTTTCAAGAATCTTTAAATAATTTTAATTAATTGATAATTTATGGTTAATAACCTTTCATATAATTTTACATAATTACCTTTTTGATAATAAACAACAAACGATGAATGTTTTGACACCCATTATATTTGAAGTATGCAAAACCGAAAAATATCAAGAGGGTCCGCTATACATTTGTATACGCTGTTTCATCATAAAATTAACACCCTTTCTGTGTTATAATCAAGAGCTGAAATCGTAAATTTATTAAGCTTCATTAATACTTAGCTTTATGGATATGTCTCTAGAACAAAATATTTCAATATATTTCATAAAAAATATAATAATCATGGCAAAGGAAATTCAATGGCCGGTATCTAAACAAAAGCATAATCGCTAAGACCGTAGCATCAGTTCAGTGCGTTAGGAACGCGCGCTACATTTTCCCGCCTTCATTCCTTAATTACTTTCGTTTTTAAACAATTTTTTTTTCTATCGTATACAGAATTCTATTCTCCTAAGCAAGATGTTATTTTTAAAACTGAACTCCAAATATAAACGCTACAAATCGGTATAAAGTACGAACATGTCAACCGTAAATCTAAATTCTAAAACTCCAAAACGGTATGTTATTTGCAAAAGTTAAAGTTATAACTCGCCGGGCTGCCGAAATCAGAAGAAAAACTTAATATATATTGATGTATCTGAAAACAACGTTACGTAAGCTTTCTAATGATATATAATTTGTCAAAATCGGCCTAGAAATGAAACTATAATTTAACAAAATACGTGAGTGGGTACATCAAATTTATAACCTCGGCGCTTCGATAAAAGATCTATAGTTACGACACGGTTACGTGACTTAGACACAACAAGATATTTGGCGTAACGGTCCCGTTTCTTATCCGTGTAATCTAGAATCCGTGCTGATACAAATCGAAACAAAATGGTACTTAGAGAAAGCTACTCGGTTCATGAGTGGAAAATAGCATTGAATGATTGTAATTTCATCATTTAATTCTAGTTTAAGTAAAAGTGTTAGGTTATTATAATTTTTCTTTGGTTTGTTGCCAAGTTGATTTTCCTTTATATTGTCTTCAAGGGTAAAATTACCTCATTGTCGGTGTCACAATTAATAACTTTATTGCACCAGTGGTGCGGGAAATGATTGCATGCTATTGCATTACAAGCCATAAATAATCTTTTCATCGATTATGCTTTACAATATTGCTTTTAACAAGAAAAAAAATTACTAAGCATGTTGTATCGATCAAGTTCTACGTGATTTCCTCTTAAATTAGAAATATTTATAATTATATTGTATGCATTGAAAGGGACAAGTTTATGCACAGTTCAAATTGTACATGTTTTCGCATGGCTTTAATGTCAATAAGAAACATGAGATTTGTTAAAGTACATATTTTATTGATTAGAACCAATCAAACAAGACGTGTCACCTACAGATAGGCCATGGTACGTGATTGAACACAGACACAGAGCATATTCATTTATGGTTGTGTTGCGTTTGTTAGTATTTAATGAAATTAAAGTTTAACGCTCGTGACCTTTGAACTACGGACGGATATGCGTCATGTGAACCACTACTGTCATTTGGGTTTCTTTAACTGCTTGATAGATGACGAAAATAAAGTACAGCCAAGCTGTTATATAGTCACGTTTAACTTTTGTATTATGAAGATAACGTTTAGGGAATATAGTTGTTGGTTGCAAATGGCCTCCCACTTTGAAATCATAAATATGTATACATTTTCTTTACAAGCTTATGATGTTGTTTCAAATAAGACTGTAAAACAACTCATTTAATTTATGGCAAAGCAGTGGCAAGTGAATGAAGCTGAAAATCTCAAATAATTAAAATATCTCTCCCTGCCATGTTTAAATATCCGTTGTTTCTAAGGCTTGTTAAATTATTGGTGTAAACAACAATATTCAAACAATTAACGTACGCATGACACACTTTGTTCACATTCTAAACGGTATACGTTCAGTTCACATAAAACCCTTTTAGCGATCCTTAAAGACATGAATTTATTTGTCGATCAGAAATAAAAACAATCTACAAATAGTAACAAAACTGACAGATTTGGTAATCTTAACCCTCACCATCCCCAACTGATGAATAAGTATCATCAAATTAACAGGGGACATCACTCGTGATTACGCAAAAAAAAGTTACCTTAGTTTGGGAAACGTCTTTTTGCGCTGATGAAATAGAAAATAACAGTAAGCGATCGGAATCCAGACCGATCAACCCAACAAGCTTTGCGCAATACGTAATATTGGTCAATGCGGTTCTTATTCGTTCGTCTGTATACATTGTTGAAGTTAAGCAAATATCGGTGAAATCGGATATGACATTTATTAATCAAATTCAGAAATGACATATATAGAATCTTTGATTAGTATGCATTAATATAAAAAAAAGCAAACTAATTAATTATCACCACATGGTATATGCATATTTTCAATAAAACATTTCTATATAGACAGTTATCCATAAACTTTAAAATTTACTCTACTTTCGGTTTAATTTTACTTTCGGCTTCACCCTACTTTAGGTTTCATTCTACTTTCGGATTCACTGTACTTTCGTTTTCAAAGTTTCATGTTTAATTCGTATAACAAAGATTTAGTCCACGTACTCACACTCGAATGGATCATATTTTATTACATTCATAAATTAAACACACATGTGTTTACATCCAAAATCTTATTTTTGTACAAGGTTAATTTAAATGTGTCCTTACAAAACCACGACCCGTCTTCATTTGCGGGTTTTCCCACATCAATCATAATGGCACGTTTTTTCGCGACAATATACATATATTGTTTCTCACTCTTTAAGTTTTCGATTATGATCACAAACGAAAAAAAAGCTTCCAGAAAATTAAATATAGTGTATAACATATAATCGATCATAATTGTATAACCACTAAGACAATTATTGCATAAACTGCTCACCCACTTTAATCATAATTGCAAAATATGATGTTTTTTTCACTAAAAACATTATTGCATGTAACTGCTATAAACCACCACATACGTTTAAAGAAGGTAAATTCGTAAATTTTCGATGATTTTAATTTAGTTAAATAACAGATGAGATACATTTATTTAACATAAAAATACAAATTAAACTTTCTCATAATTCAATATTTAAACATATAAAAAAATAAACAGTTTCCAAAATATAAAACTAACGTAACAAAAAAGGAGCGGCACATATCCAATTAATAGGTTCATATTGCCAACGTATGTAACCGGTACACTGATATCGAACACGTCTATGGTTTACAATAAAACAATATGCTTTTAATATATTACAGTAGTGGAGTGGTCCGGAATTCCCATGCTGTATATTCCACAATAATTAGGCCAGTCATTAATGTGCTGATTCGATTGTACACGTATTTAAGTTAAATCCGAATGTCAATAAATTATATCGGCCTCGTAATGGGCATGTACCCGTGATAAATAAACGACTAACATGCCAATGGATTTGCTTCATTGACTATTTACACGGACTGGGGTTAGTACGCGGAATAATAAAACGACAAAAAAGATGAAAGTTCGTGTAACCATCAGCTTGTCTTTTATTTCATTTGAAGGCATGTGAACATTTATCGATACAACACAATACAATACAAAATACTAAAAATAAAACATATCTAAGCTGTTTGGAACGGTTTATGAAAAGTTAAATGTAATACATTGTATGGGAAAATTGCTCCAGATATGGAAACATCTCATGTACGTATCTCGAATCAACGTACGAAATGTGACATAAACTTAATTATAGATAAGTTACCAGTCTTAAACATATTTTCGAGACTTACATGCAACTAAATTTTTTTAAGCAAACATTTACAGTGCTTTCTGAAGATGTAGCACACACAAAAACAAACGCAATGGAACAAAAGTTGGATATTTTCGTTGTACAGTTTCTCAAACAATGTGAAGCATTTGATTAATAACACGTATTAATTGTATGTTACGCAGTACGCGAATATAACATAATATTGCACAGAGTTGAACATTTATTAATTCTCCGCATTGATTTCATACTGTGTGTAACCAAAGACTAAAAACAGGCGTAATGAACTTAATACTTGATAAATAAACGAAACAGAACGTTTAAAACAGTATTAAGTGTTCATTATATTTTGTATCCATTTCAGAAAATTATATCGATCATAAAATAACGTGTTTACGTTTTGTTAAATGCTTAAGTCATTCATTCTAATGAGTACACATGAACATGTGTATGCAAAAATTGCGGATTCCCGTTATGATGGTCATACAGTCAAACCTGATAACAGCGTTCAGTCATGGGAAATGACCAAAGTGGCCGTTGTCCACAAGTGACCGTTGTTTTCGGATCACACTTTTTAGATGGTTGGTCAGTTGGTAGAATTGCTACGCGTTACCCAACCCAGTCTTTTGCATACAGTGTTAAACAAAGGTTCATCACCGATCACTAAGCATAATAACATTATTAGCTTACATTGAAAATACAGAATAATATCTTATACATGTATACGGTTTTTGCATATGTGACGATAATAGAATATTCAGTGTAAGCTACCGTGGGAAAAACATTAATGTTTATTAAGCAGGAGGTGGAGTTATTGTTGAAAACAAACGTGATTACCACAGCAGCTATCAAAATGAATTTCAAATTTTCAATTGACACTGATTCCATCATTTTCATCATCACCGATCGTCTGATGATCACCAAGCTTTAAAGTATGTCATGAGGACTGAAAACATAAAACATGCATTGAAAATGGTTAAATAAAGTTTTAAAAAACCTGCTCGGCATGAACCAATTTCGGAGTTTTGTTGTCATGATAATGAACTAAGTTCAACACGCGGAACATGAGAAAAGGTCATCGAACGATGCTGAAGCGGATGTTTCATTGTTGGTTTTGTCACTGTTAATATTTTGATATTTCCATTTCAAAGGCCGAAACGTCGTTCAATCTGTTAACCTTTCCTGGGAAAACCGGCGATGCTATTATGTTACATGCGATTTTTGTGGTGTTGCTTCTGTTACATTTGCTTTGATTGATTGAATTACACAGGAGGTCAGCTTCTATGTCTAAAATCTTTCCCGGAAAACCGCTGGAGATGAAAAACAATACAATATTCTAAGTCAGATAATAACATACTTGCAGTAACTTACCTTTGACGATGATATGTTACGACGTATTAGTATGCATCAGTTCGTAAGGTATGTGATAATCAAAATAATTTTTGATTCTAGTGACGTTGCTTTTGTGTTGTTTTTACATACGCCATATGAACATTCATCTGTGCTAGATCAGAAATGCGAGGATGAAGGCCCTTATAATGCGTACCTTGAGATTCAATACCCATATATGGTGACCATAATAAGTGGAATAAGTTATGCCTTAAGCGAGCTTTTTGCATCACCGACCAGACCCTAGAGACCCCAGGCTCGACCGTCATAATACTTGTTTATCTAAAAAGTCTATAATAAACATAATTAAGTACAATTCAATATGAACTATGAAATATGAAATGAACTGTCGATAAGTACCTGGTCGTATCTTTCGGCAGCTTCTAAATGTTCTAATCTGAAACCCGTTCACCGGCCAGCGGCTGACCTGTATCAAAAAGTGCATTTGAAGTGTACCGGCAGTTTTGTATATGAAGAGTAGCAGTATAAGAAGGAACTTTGCAAAAAGGCCATTATGTTCGAACATCTAGTGTTAGACAATGAATCACGAAAACAGCATGGTGTTCGTCGTTTAAGATTAAATTTTATTTTAGGAAAACAATTAATAATTATGTTTATAACGAGCCCTTTAACGTCACATGATGTGAATTATGGAACAATGGGCGGAGATTTTATAAATACTAGAAAAAGATCTAGTGCAAAATAAATCTTCGTTTGAATCAAACGCGCATTCACTTAAGAACGGTCAAAACTTAGTGGAGTGCAAACGTTAAATAGTTTCATATAGGGTATGTAAGTCTCGTTTACTTTCAATTTCGCTTTTGAACTTCCGGGTACATCAACTATAGCATTGAAATGGTGTATTGCTTTGCCATTCATTGTGTGCACAGGACTGGGGGCAATGGAACATGTAGTCTGTTCAGGTTCCCCATAAACCCAAAGGAGAAGAAGAAATGGGTTGATAGATGCAGGTATAGTGATTTTGTTTGCACAATCACAAACCAGTTTGTTTACCCTTGACGAGTGTGAACGCTTTCGGATATGATACGTTTCGGATTGTTTACGCCAACTTTTTTGTTTACATTCATTAAACATTTATATTTGTAGAGTACCGGTAAGTATCAAGTTTAAAGCATATGTTTTGAATCATAGACGGCTAAGTTTATTTAGTGAATTGATTGGTATAACATGTATCCATTAACAAGAAAACACATTTTATGACATTATAATTTGTTTAAAGATTATATCAAATGGAATGTTGCAGATATTATTTACACCAATATCATACGTAATGAAAACGAAATTAATTATTTCCAGACGAGCGGACAGAGCTGTCAACGGGAATGACCGGATATGCAGTTGTCATTTTGTAGATGGCAAGAAAGAAAATGGCCCAACCATTTTTGATTACCAGAAGAAAGATCTACATTTCCCAGAAATGAACACACCTAAAAGGTAAATTACTAAAATTATATACGGAACAAAATATTGTTAAAGTACTAAAATTATATACGGAACAAAATATTGTTCAAGTTAACTTTCTGTTTTTATTATGTCCCCCACCACTATAGTTGGGGACATATTGTTTTTGCCCTGTCTGTTGGTTGGTTGGTTGGTCTGTTGGTTGGTTTGCGCCAACTTTATCATTTTGCAATAACTTTTGCTATATTGAAGATAGCAACTTGATATTTGGCATGCATGTGTATCTCATGGAGTTGCACATTTTGAATGGTGAAAGGTCAAGGTCATCCTTCAAGGTCAAAGATATAGCTTTAAAGCGGCGCAAAAGGGGACATAGTGTTTCCGACAAACACATATCTTGTTTTAAATATCATAGTAAAAAGTGTAGAATATTTATGATAACATGTTATACTTTGTTGTTGTTTTTTAACATAAGCAATTAATTTTTTATTTAACAGTTTAAATTTGAGTAAAGAATTTGTAGTAGAATGTACTAAGTATATGTTCATAAAAAACAGTATTAAATCATGGTTCACATTGACCATTCAATGGTGCTGATCCCAGATGTCCTTATTTTATGTTTATAGTTGGTATTCTCAATTTCTGTTATAAAAGAAGTGGATAATAACAATAATTTCTCTTCTGATAAGGTTTCTTCAGTTTCAGTTTTTGCTATATTAATTATTTTCTTACAACAGATGCAAAAGGCCGAAGTTGAAGGAAAGGGAAGATGTGAAAGAAAGCATACCAGTAGATGTTACTACAAGTGGTTTTTTTTTTACAAATTTTCTAATCTGAGTCCTGGGACTCAATAACTGGCAAATCTATGAGCCCCAGAAATGAAAGAATGAGTCCAATGATTAAACGATATTATTTTTTCAGAAATTTCAATGCATTTTTTGGACTCACATAATTCGAAAATTTGCATCTCTAGAGGTTTTTGTGATTACAGGATGCAGGACTTGGGTGTAAAAATCACTGATTTACATTCAATATACAGCAACATTTTAATAATAAAAGTTTTCATAAATTTTTTATTTGCAGTTCAAGAGTTAGAAAGGGAGATAGCCCGTCTAGAGGGTGAACTTGGCCGCATGAAATTGCGCCCATCCAAAATGTCGGTTCAGGACATTATTGGTGACAATGATAAGGTATTTGTTTGTATACTTGTAAAATGTACTCAATGAAAAAATACATAACAAAATATATCATTCATTCTGGATATAATACAAGTTTCTTTTTTTGTAATTGTTGTTCCATTTGCAATTCGGTACAATCCATCATTTCGATACTGTGCACAAGTATATGAATGACTTATTATGCCCCCAGTAGGGTGGCATATAGCAGTTGAACTGTCCGTCAGTCAGTATGTCAGTCTGTCCGACCTTCCGAAGAAAAAAAACTTAAACGTTGCCCATAACTTTTGCAATATTGAAGATAGCAACTTGATATTTGGCATGCATGTGTATCTTATGAAGCTGCACATTTTGAGTGGTGGAAGTTCAAGGTCAAGGTCATCCTTCATGGTCAAAGGTAAAAAATAAATAAAATATTTCAAAGCGGCACAGTAGGGGTCATTGTGTTTCTGATGAACACATCTCTTGTATACTTATAAGTGTATACATATAAGCTAATTGCTTTTCTTTTTAAGTTGGAACATATAGAATAATTATATCACTGAATCCGAATGATTTTTTGTTACACAAAATATGGAATAAAGTCAGTGGAGTACAAATGTAATGTTTATTGTATTAAAAAGCTTTATTTGTATATCATATCTAATCCTTTTTATTTCCTACCACAGTTAAAACATTGCTCACTCACAACTCAATATGTTCATGTCACACTGTTTTATTTCAGATGCTGCTATACACATCTTTTCCTGTCGATGTCTTCCAAGTCCTGGTGGGTGTTCTGAAGAGGTTAGCTCCTTTCAACTACTATGCTGGCTGGACTGTTACCTGCTTCAGCCTAGAGGATCAACTATTAATCACCCTTATGAAATTACGTCTGTTGGGGGACATAAAAACAACATTCTGCTGAAAATGTAGAATTAAAGAATATCTGTACTGTCACAAAATGGTTCAGTTATCTTTATATAAACAATATATAAATAACCAACTAATTGGTAGTACATGTATTAACATATTTCTTCAAAGGGGCCTTTTCACAGATTTTGGCACGTGTTGAAGTTTGCCATTCAATGCTTTAACATTGATAAATGTAAACTTTGGATCTAAAAAGCTCCAGTTACAAAAAGATGAATAAAAACAAAAGGTGTAGTCCTCAACTGGGGTCGAACCACTGACCCCTGGAGTCCTGGAGTAATAACATCTCAGATTTAATGTAACCTTTATTCGTATAGTGATGGTAAAAAGCTCGAAAAATAAAAATCAATCATTTTTGACAGATTGACCGACCACAAATGATCCTTTGCTATTCTGATCACTTGCAAGTCTTTATTTGTCCACACAACAAGATCGCATGTATTAGTTCCCGTTATGTGTAGCTGTCCTTGAATCTGATGCCAGTAGTTGTGGGCTTGCTTGAGGGAAAGCCGTCCATCAGAAGATTGATCTGAAATGAGTATGCATCCATGTGTAAGAAGGCAATTGTCACCTAGTAGCAGGAATTTCAATTGAAGCACAATCATGCATTTTTATGCTTTTGATTTTAAAATTGATGGTCTTTTGACTCCTGCAAATAATCTACATAGCATCATTTTGACACAAATGTAACAAAGAAACTAACTTCAAAATATATTTCTTATCATACAATTATTGTTTGCATAGTATTTCATTTTAGTATATGCAAAACAACATTTACAGACTATATAAAAATTATTCAGGAACAGATAACTTCATTTTTTGACCCCTGATTATTTTATTTGACCCCCGAAAAAGTCAAGCATGGGGTAATTTGACTCCTGGTTTACACAAATCTATTGAAATCCCTGTAGTAGTGTTATATACATAAAGAGATTGTAAAAGCAAGACCATCTTTTACATCACACTGATTTTAATTATAGGAATGGATGTAATTGCACGCTGTATGCAAAATGGGTAATTGATGCATATTTTTTAATTGTTTATACTATAAATGCATTACAACATTGAAAATGTAGAAATAATAGTTTTACCTAGGTAGAAATCCTTGATAGATGAACACGCCTCCTGGATAGTCATGTCTCTGGCAGTGTAGGGGCACTTTACTTCTATGATGTCTGCACTACATGTTGCTTGTCCATGTTGTTGATGAACTAAACCCCTAAACACGCCTTCGACAAAACCATCTGGTGATGCACCCAAGACACCAGACTCATGCAGCCAAATTCCTGTAATAAAATGATAGAACATAAGATATGACCTTAAAAATTACTTTTATTACAAAGCATAACTGCATTAACAGCAGAATAAGCACATTATGAAATTCTATTACAACTAAAGATCAATTCAAACTTATAAAAAACACATTTTTCACTTGCCTGTCGGGCGTACAGCGACTCCTCCAACCTTACAGTATTCAGCTATGCACACCTGCTCATGTGTTACCCCCCACTGCACAGGTGCCCTTTTTTCCAGGTTATACGCGCTCAGAAGTCTTTTTTTCAAGGACACTGTCAGTCTTGAAAAACATATACAAACACTTATTTATCTTGTATGTTTATTTACATTAAACAACAGTATAAGTAACGCTCGATTGGTCATTGTCGGCTCGGGTACTACTTACATGTACCCTGGGTACTCTTAAGTATACATATATGTAAATATACTTAAAAATACCCAGGCTATTTTAGACTGTACCCGAGTTGTTTTCCTGCCCAAAATCTGATGTCGTCATAAATGCTACTGATACCGTTAAACGATATTGTTTATCTTAAACAAACTTCTCTTCAATTAACCCATTCATGTCTAGCGTCCTGAAAACAGGACATTGCAAACAGCGTAAACCCAGATGAGACGCCGCATGATGCGGCGTCTCATCTGGGCCTACGCTGTTTGCTTAATATATAGAAATAAATATACTTAACATCCCTAATTTTGGAAATAAATTGATCCAACTTAGAAGGATGGGAGAGTCCACTAGGAATAAATGGGTTTAGAAAAACACTACATCACCATGCTTTTTGAGTATGAGTTTCGATGATATATAGGCCATTTAACAGAAAATAGGCACTTATGTTAACATAATTAATTTAACAAAAATAGTCAACAACGACCGATTTAGCGTTCAAATTCCCGGGTATGTTTAAGTATATTTACTGTACCCGGGGTACATGCAAGTATACTTAAGAGTACCCGGGGTACATGTAAGTAGTATCCGAGCCGACAATGACCAATCGAGCATAAGTAACTGCAATGCATTAAAAACATGGCAGAAAAAGTAAAGCAAGTCTATTTTTTAATGTCGAGAAACATATATCAGAAGTTCATATTGACCACTTAGTTTAAATTTATATTAACTCACCTAAAATGAAGACATGTGCGTCATATATATTAAAATTATAGCAATATGTACTAGCACTTACTTTTTTTTGTCAAACGCTGACAAGATATGTCCAAAGTTAGAGGCGGTAAATCTCAACTTGCGAACAGCTGCCCATAAGGCATTTTCCCTCTGTCCAATAGTTACTGCAGCTGTTTGGTTGACCTTTTCGTGCGACACCAGCAACTGTCGTCTCAGCCATGTGCGGGGGTCCTCAGCTCCCAGATATTCAGGATGGATCATCAAGTCATCCAGGAGAGGCACTGGTACATCCGGTGTCTGTGGCTCCTCTGCCATAATCCAATGCAGAGCTTTAAACATAAAAAAGAACAGGTCAAATATTAGCAAAAGACCATTAAAATAATGCTCATGTTTTTTTTTAAATAAACAAGACCATGTAGTATTGATAATTTTTGACATACCAAGGATTTTTTGGAATTATTATTTATAAGTCATACTATCACAACTACATAATTGCCAATGAGATAGCTTAATAAGTAATATCTCACTATTTGTACAGCATAATTTTTTTACGTGAAAATTATTGCTTAACATATACATATATATTCAAACGCTTTAAAGCACATACCTGAAATACTCATACTAACTGGAACCGCTCAACAGTAACCAAAAATGCTAACAGGAAAAAATCATGATAACAGGAACAAAACATTCTAACAGGGACCACTTATGCGAACCTGTAAAGCGACCCAACTGTCCAAGTTGTTTATAAATAAAAGTTCTGTCATCATCTGAGACAGATCTGTTTAGAGCCCTGAGTAACGAGTAAAAAAAGGTACATTGCATTAAAAAATAATTATGAAAACAATTATTCTCATGAGTTAATGAATAGATCTAGGATGGTTCGAAAAAGAATTATATACAGTACACAATTTTATTATTTCAAAATAATAGCTTTGAGATGACATTTTTTAATCATTTTAAAATTCTTTTGCTCTTTACCTGTATCCAGGCTGATTTGGTGGATACATTTCAGCCATCGTCACAGTTTTCTTGGGTGGTGCGGATTTCGGACGCTTGATCCAGGAACACTTAATGTCAGTTTTGCTCGCTCTCTTGTATCTGTATCATGAATTAATTTAATAACAACTTTTAAAAGCTTTAATACATACAAGACATAATTAATACTTATAGTAACACATAAGCATTTGCCTCTACATTCCCTGTGAGGATATTTGTGTTTATTATGAAAAACTTACAAATGTAATTGTTAGCTGAAAAAAGTATCATGAATAGTAAACAGATAATTATTTTCTCTGAGTATATTTACAGCATGTTTAAAACATAAACAATACAAATATATGTAATTTTATGCATTACCCAAACAGTAAAGCAGCAGCCACATGATGACATTTGAATTCCCTCATTGGACACTGACACGTCGATGATTGTATCACGCCATTGTCCTCTGGTTCAAGGTGAATCTAATGAAAAATATAGAACAAAATCAGAATGAGAAAATAAAAAGTGTTAAAACCATTACGAGTACGATTAGCATTTTACTTTGCCATAGTAATTCGGATGTATATAACTAACCTACTCCTATAAATATGAGGTCGATTTACATAAGCGGGGTAGCTTACGTCTAATTATTTGGACTAATAACTAACCGTAACATTGTATGATGTATTTTTCATCGAAGCCTGGACGCTGGCACGGATTACACGCAGTTCGTCCATAAAGAATTTCAATACCCTGTCGCTTTCAACCGATGCTTCACTCTTTCGACTTAATTTAACGTGCGATTCAACGTAGTTAGACCAGTACATTATTGATATAGCCATTCTGATTTTTTGTATGTACCCGGAAGTTGGAGATCTCGTGAAATATCGGTGGTCACATGACGAGACTTACATACCCTATTGAAAGTATTTTTGTAACTATTCACTGGCAATTAATAAAATCTAAATTACATCTGCAAGAATAAGAAATCCATCGGATTTAACAAAGTAAATGTCACAAGACTGGATTAATTGTAAACACAGCCCCTAACCACCAGCAACCTGATAACTTTAGTCAAATATACATGTCTAAACAAAATTATACATTGTTTTGCTTCTTCAGATCTTTGTTATATTTGATATTTGTTGAGTTTTAGACGGCACACAACATCCTCGCAATAAAGACGCTTTCCTGCACAGTAAATAATAAAGTAATCCACCGACTACCAAGCCAGCCGTGACCGTTGTTCCCACTATCAAAGGCAGGAAAGCTGTAACAACGCAAAATATAGTTTCGTATATGATTAAAGGCAAATCCATGATACAATTTTGCAAAACTATTTTCAAACAATAGGATTTTTAAAAAATCTGCTTTAAAATTAAGAATTATTATGTTTTGCTTAACTGTATTTTAAAAACCGTCACTGCATGTTCAAATACCATTCAAATGTTAATAACACTTGCACCATAATAGTTTTAAAACATTTTGATAGAAAATGCTAACTTTAATGAGTGGAGTATTATGTCCAAGTGAGCATTGTTTTAATTCTTACACTAATACAACATATTTATGTGAATTTAAAACTTGTTTTTCAAAATGAGATAGTACAGTAAAATTGTGGCACAAATGGCAAATTGTTTATGTGTGAAACAGATATAGTGTTATATCAATATAAAGAAGTGAAACTGCCCACCAGCATGGGACTGAAAACGCTGAATAATTTTAGTATCTGTTTTAAATGCGTGAAGCAATCATGCTCTAAAACATCTGCCTGACAATAGTTATATAGTTTACGAAACCGGAATATGAATAATGAGTATTTCCCACAATACAAACAAACACTACGACCAAAACACGAAATTAAATTCGAGTCCCCGACTTAGAATATATTTGTGTACAAATTCTTTTAAAGAACGAGGACACACCAGATTGCCATGAGCATATGAGCAATACGCAAATAACATCTTTATGAACATCATTGAGATTGTTGTTGAAAACTAGCATGTACATCGAACTGATCAGTTATCAATAAAACATATTCTTGCAGAAAAGTAAGCCAACCTAGTTCAGGAAAGATATTACGCAAACTAACGAGTACTGCAATTTATTTGTACTCATTCTTCGATTTCAGAGAACCTGATTGGAGTAAAATAACACCGTGTTATGATGAACAAAATGCAATTTGTTTTTGATTTGTTTTTAATAGAAAGGGGTGTTTTAATTGTCATTGATATTGTTTGACAATAATGTTTATTCACATGGGTCTGTGTGTTTTGTGATCATTTCTTGGCTATGTGTGACCCGACTTTTTATCCTGTTAATGTATAATATGTTGATGCACGTATTGCGCTGCATTGTATAAGCATTCGGCCATTTGCCTTAAATATAACTTGTGTGTTTTTCTCTAAAATATTAAACAGTAGTGCTATACTTAATGATTCCACAGAATCACGGTGGTTCTCTAAACATAGGATGATCGTAACCAACAGGAGAAAATCAATATAAGTTTTGAAGTAAATGTTCGTCATTTGTTTCATGCTACTGCTTTCTACACGATCTCTATGCCGGGAAACCACATTCGAAAAATCCTCTTGGGATCCTAAGTCGGCGGAGTGTGTTATTTTCATATTGTTATCAGTAAAAGATTGATAACATTTTATAAACAGTGGCCGTAGAAGAAACATGTTTCTATTTCAAAACTTAGTGTATTTGTTCCTATCACTAACAATCTCCGCTATGCAAAATATTGTTACTGATCTAAAATGAAAAAGTTTCATTTTAACATAGATAGCCTGTTTTTATTAGAGGAATGTATATTTTAAAAAAGGTATTATTAAAAGGCGAGATCAATATTATTAATATTATTTGTTTGCCCCCACTTGCAGAGTTAGGGAAAATTTCTTTTTGAAAATAATAAATTTCGTTATTTTTAACAATAGTTGTATTTGGAGACGCAAAAAGGTAAAGCATCATTTGTTTCGTGCTTATGTCCCGTTATTGTAATATTAGCGTGATCGGCCAGTACCTATTAGAAAACAAATAAGCAATCGTACAGCACCTGGTATTAAACAATTAGAAAATGGTCTAAACAGTTACGGGATTTTACGCTCGTGGCTTGAGTAGTTTTGTATCAAACTCGAAACTAATATAAAGAAGTGAAACTCCAGCTGCTAAACATTATTTCACAGGGCACATGACTAATGAATACTCTTGGACAACATAGTATGTATTATTGGATGCTCAATA
This sequence comes from Dreissena polymorpha, assembly GCF_020536995.1. Lineage (NCBI taxonomy): Eukaryota > Metazoa > Mollusca > Bivalvia > Myida > Dreissenidae > Dreissena > Dreissena polymorpha. The sequence goes on from NC_068359.1 coordinate 52,285,722, forward strand.
CCACGCCAGTAAACTGAAATTTAACTTATATAAGTTCAAACAATATTTTTGACATAGAAAGGATACATTAGTTGCACAAGTGATCAAGGTGCGCTTGCAAGTCGGAATCAACCATTCAATCGCTGGTTTCAGCAATTTTGGTTAGAATTTTATAAATTTCTCAGAAAAAAGTAGACACTAAATTGATACCTTTGTTGGATTCTTGTATGGTCGGATCCTTGCAGCATTGTTCATATATACTGTTATCTATTGGACAACAACCATGTGTACAGTTTATAAATGTTTGGTTGCCTATATTACATTCTTTTGAACCTTGCACGTTACAACATTGTTCATAGGTACGGTTGTCGACAGGACAACAACCACGGGTACAGTTCACGAAAGTCTGGTTGCCTGTGTTGTTTTCCTGGGAGCATTGTACTGTTTCTGTAAACAATGTATTTGTTTTTAAAAGCATTCTGCTGATTGAATTGTTATGAAAATCAAAGGATGTGATAAAAAAGATTTGATACTTGTTGTAATGTCATACCATATTTTATTAAACTCGTCCAGGAAATTTGTTAGTAAGCTCACCAAAGGCTCGCTTACTAACAAAATTCCTGAACTCGTTTAATAAAATATGGTATTATATTATAACAACTCGTGCCAGATCCTATATTTATTTGCCTAAACAGTATTTTCCTATGATGTTACACATCTTTAATGTGTAACGAAAAATAAATAAATGTATTCAATATACTCAGCAAAAAGAACTTATGTCTTACTGAGATGTAAAAACTCAGTTCTGAGCTCGTTAATAGACTCAGACTGAGCTATCAAGTTACGAAATCAACCAACGAGATCACCGACGTTGAATTACCGGACGTTAAAAGGTCATTTCCCTTATTAAAAAAATAAACTTTACTAAGCAACATATAATTTACAACCATGATGTTTATAATATAACCATTTTATTTATATTGAACAGAACCTAAAGTATATAACTCACGTCAAATAGAGCAGATAAGCACACATCCAAATAAAGGGTACATGTTGCCTCCGTAGTTACCGAAACACTGATATCAAAAACGTCAATTCAGATTAAAAAAAATACTTTTAAAGATTGAAGTAGTGAACTTATCATCGGGAATTACCATGCTGTATATTTCAAACTGATAAGGTCATTCTCTGAAGTGCTGATTGTTCGCGTATGTACGTTTGATCCGAGTGTCAAGAGATTATATCGTTCTGTAAACAATTGTCTCGATAAATTAACGATTCGAAAGTAAATTAATTTATTAATTGACTCGTACAGGGACGGAGGTATGTACGCGGAATAATCAAACTATACAAAAGAATAAAGTTCTTATTGCCATCCGCTAGTCTTTTATTTAATGAAAGTGACATTTGCTTTTACACTAAATGGCATAACTAGCAAAACGGAAATATTACGAACCTCGTCATGATTACTGGTATAATATTAGTTTTAAATTTAAACTAGAAATCAAGTAAATAAAATATAATCAATAACGCTATTTACAAGATATGATTATCGATTGAAAATTTATTTATCTCATTTCAGTGCTTTTTAAACGCATTTATTTATTGGACAACAAGTTTCAAAATGTGTTTATTTAAAGTGGCATATACGCATTATTTCAACTCATATTTTACACTTTATAAAAAAGCTTCGTGAAAATAAACAATTACATCGCTCGCCAAGTATAAATAGTCACTTCTTTTTATTAATGTTAAAATAATTAATTAAGTGATTGACTAAAAGTAATAACAATGTGTTCACGAAACTTGAAAATAAACGTCTTCGAATATTTTGGAGAATAGCGTTAAACCGTTTTAGCAGCCGATTTATCTCATTTTCATAAAATACGTTTTTTAAAGGGGCCTTTTCACGTTTGGGTAAATTGACAAAATTGAAAAAAGTTGTCTCAGATTCGCAAATTTTCGTTTTAGTTATGATATTTGTGAGGAAACTGTATTACTGAACATTTAACATAGTCCAATATAGCCATTATATGTATCTTTTGACGATTTGAAAACCTGAAAATTATAAAGCGTAGCAACGCAAAACGAATTAATAATTTGGAGAGTTCTGTTGTTGTCGTTAAATTTTGTGAAACTACGAGGATTGCTTATATAAAGTATAAAATACATCTGGCCATGTATACGGAAGGATGGCCGAGTGGTCTAAATCGAAGACTTTTTACTCAAGGACTCCAGGGGTCAGTGGTTCGAGCCCTTCCGAGGGTTACCTTTTTTTCTTTTTTAAATTTTACTCTTGAATTTTTACTGCAGATTTTATATCCAATGTTTACATTTATCAATATAAAGCATTTAATGACAAACTTCAAAACAAGCCAAAATCTGTGAAAAGGTTATCGTTGTCATCTCCGGTGTAATTTAAATTAGTGTCTTCCAGAGCTTGGTCGGAGTGTTATAACATTAGTACACCGAGTATATTGCAACATAATACGAACACAAGCCCTAAAGAAAAAACGGTTCACCCATACGTAGAGCGGATCATTGGCGAAATGTTTTGTGAAATACAAACGTTACAACACAGTAAGGATAATAAATGTGTAAACATCGCATCATGGTTTGATGCGTTCAAAATTGTGATCTCGTTGGGAGGCACATATGTTGACATTACAGATCAACTTCCATTTTATCAATTAGAAAGCGGAACGCCTAACTCTGTAATCTCCTCGTGGTCCTGACATATACCCTATGGAGAACTCATGGTTTAATGGTCAAGTGCAACCGTTGTAACGCCGTTCGAAATAATGGTGATCATGGCAGATACACGGTAGGCTACCGTTTGGACCAAAGCAGTTTAATATGGTTGTAACAAACACCAGATGAATAATTGTTGTTCACAACAATCGAAATTACCAAAACAACTCCTTTAACACATTTCGACACTGTCGCTGACACGGACGCCGTTATTTTTTTATCATAACCGACCGTCTAATAATCGCTCAGCATGTTATGAGAATGGTAGATGAAACATGTTAGCAAGACGGTAAAATGAATTATACAGCGACTTGTAGATGTGTTAACAATCGCATAATCACGAACATATGTCTCTGCATGCATACATAAATGTGTTTTAAATTATTTTTTATCTAAACATAATTATTGCATATTGTAATTTGAAAGTAAAGAAATCATTTAAAAAATCTTTATTATCGATTATAAATTCTAACATAAAACTAATACATATTTCTCTCTTAGCCTACAGCAGGAACAGTACGCATTCAGCATAAAACATAAAAAACACTAGATTTTTTTATATAAAAGAATACCAGACTTTTAAGCCAGGTAAATGATTTACGTATAACAAGTACACAGCCTAGTGCAACCCAACACTTCTTTGTGAAAAAACCCCGAATATTGGTAAAAGTTCTAGAACTTCTTAAAAACGAGATATATTTGTCACAACCTTACTTACTTGTAATGACTCAGCTAGAAACACCCTTAACAACATATCTAGCAATTAAAGAAACGTACAATTCTACGAAATCTCAGCCGCAATCTCAACTTATATATTTTAAAAAACAGTATGTAACAGCCACCCTCGGAAATACTCAGTAGCGTGTTCTGGTATTATTTCAGGTTATACTTTGTTCGTTAGTTGATATGTCTAACACATAAATAAAGTCAAGAAAAGTATAATTTGAATTTCCATTCATTTGACTGAGATTTTATTGCAATTATTTTCAAACAATATAGATAATAGATGATCCATCGGTTTGTAAATAATTATGTGGAATGTATAATTACGACTCTGGTCTTTATATTATATTAAACATTAAAATTATTATAGTAGTATAATAAATGAATAACTAGTACAAATTACAAATTAGTGTCTTATGTTTGTTGTTCTGATTCACTAAAATGTAAATACTGTTTCAGAACCGCATGGTAAAGTCATACAAATTGTGCATGCACATTTATATTTGAATTGATTTAACATATTATCTAGATTGTGTTCTGGTAATTTTTAGAGGAATACAAATGGAAAGCCGTATCCTGTCTCAGTTATTTTCACCTCTCATGTGTCAACACGTACATGCCATGAAACACGTTTATCGCTTAAAATAAAACTAAGACAAATCACACACGTTTATCCAATGTACCCGAATGTAATTAGTTTAGTTTAAACTTATTTATTTTGGCTCGATTGCATCGAAAGCCTAAGACTTATATAAACGCTCTAGAGTCCGTTTCCTGGGCCTAGAACCAGTACTTGGTGTCTATGGGGGAGATCTAAAGAACGCTCCCTCGGTGGGGATCGAACCCGTTACCTCTCGGTCGCTAGGCGGACACCATATCCATTATACCACGACGACCGAATTTAATTGTGATAGTAAGGTAGTAAAAAGGACGCATTACATGGGCATTAATTTTTTCCGGAGTTTTGTCGTCATGAGAATGAAAGAAGCTTCACACGCGATCAACGTGCACGTGACACACATCGCCAAATACGAGAGAGTCCAGTCCATTGCCGATTTCACCTTCACATTCGAATGCACAAAGACGACCTAACCATTATATGGTAGCACCATTGCGATGGCAAATTACGCTGTAAGTCCGTCCCGTACTCCGGTGTGAGTTCCAGTTCTGGCGACATCACATTTAATGTTGTAAATTAAAATAATCATATTCATATCATTGTGATTAAGCATTCATAATCATTAGTTATATGATTTAACGGAAATTAATGTGGAAGTGTAAAATTGTTCAACATGTGATCTTGTACTTTAATGCAATTCTAAATAATTTTGAAAGGGCGGCATGGTTCAATTAATTATCCTTTTTGTTTATCATTTGGCCAGTAGTCCTGTCTATAAGAATAAGAATGCATACATATACATTATTAAATTTAAATGGTGTTTTTAAAATAATGTTATATCTGAAGAGTTTGTCGTAATTCTGCAAAATTTGATTTGGTATTTAAAAAATGCAGTCGTATAAAAACGACATGCGTTAAGTCTACACATCGAAATGCACTTGTCTGTACAAAAAAAGCTCAGGCTAAAACATAAGACGTGTGTGCATTTAAGTAACACATTAAAATCATGCTTATTTTCGCGCGGTTGTTATAATTTTAAAGATATTAAAGGTAGCGCACCCCTTATGATTTCCCGCGATTTCTTCGAAGATTAAATAGCCTAATATTAGGTGCCGTAGCCTAGTGGTTAAGGATGTTCGATCGTTTTGTGAAAATTTTCAAAATATCCGGAATGCTATAATTTTTTGTATGGTGATTAATGGATCTGTATCTGAAATAAATATAAAATAAAAAAGGGAGGTCACCGTGAATAATTTTGAGATAACAAAGGTTTTTAAATGCCATGTGCGTTTGAAAAAATGTCGTTTTTGCGGGGCATAAAAATTGAGGGTACGGTAAAATGTTTGTGTTTAATACATTTAAAATGGCATAGTAATATTGAGATTGTATTAGATTAGCAACTGTAACATTTGTATTATCATACTGAACACTTTAAAAACCAAAAATATTGGAAATCGTAAAAAATAATGAGAAATAAGTATGACTAGTTTTTTGTTTGTTTTGAATTTTTTATTGCACAGTTCAAAATAGATAACATGCAATACAGATACATATTTCTGTTGATGTAATATTCATATTCATTTGAAGTTCTCAATAATTAAAGGAAACTAGCTTAGCATTAAAATGAAGTAAAGAAATTGATAGGTCACCGTGGATTTTTTTTTGCTACAGACATTTTAATATGGACTTAATTTAACAAATATAATGACTAACATTGTAATAGTAATTAAAGATTAAGAATCATTTATTATATGAATACAAAATGAGACATTAGTCTGAACATAACTCTTGTTGCAATTCAATCATATGCTAGGTTGACAAACAATTTACACGATATCTCACATTTAGTAATTCAGCAGTAGCAGGTTGAATTATGTTACACATGCAAGTAAATATGTATATTTTTTAATAGAAGTTCAATTTTGGAGATTTAGAGTACCTAAATACCTGAATTGGACCAAGATAAACTTATGTATGTGCAACACTGTGAATACGGAATATGTTAAAAATAAACTTTACCTAACCCTCTTGTTTCCAAATCAAAGAAAACACATTCCTTCCCAGTAGTGTCTAGCCCTGCTGGACCAGGCTTGGGTACAGGTGGGGGTATAGTTGTAACTTCAACATCTTGGTCCTCAATGTTTGAACAGTATGTTGGACCCTCTCGTACTTCTTGCACTATGTCCTTTGAATGCCTGAACAGGAAAACAGCATTTCAAATTGGAAAATGTGCTTGCACCTTCATGGGTTATCTCCGATTTTTTTTATAGAAATGATTACACAGCACATTAATGCTTTTACAATAATCAACTTACAAACATTAGCATATGCTTTTAAATGTTACTAATACTTTGCATATATAATTGAGGGATTTATTGAAACAATCTCAAACAAGAAATGTGTCCACACGACACGGATGCCCCAAACTCAAACTTTGTAACTATATAAAAGCACAACCGTGTAAATAATCCATACAATTGTAAGAAACCCAGGATCCCACATGGCCATGTTCGAACTTGGTCTAGACACAACTTCTGACCAAGTTTGGTGAAGACCGGATAAAAAACTACTTGAATTAGAGAGCAGGCACGAAAGATGTGACGGACTGACCGACCGACGGACAGTGCGAAAACTATGTCGCCAATTTGGGGCATACAAATGAAGAATACTGTGTTTTAAAAATAAAATGCCCATAATTAAAAATACCGTTCCAGTTTTGAGTCTTATGCGTCGCCGTTTTGCTGCACGAGTAACAGTTATAGCCTTTCTTTTTTTGTGCTGAAGGTCACGGAGAAGGGCCATTTTTTATGTGAAAGTCCCAGGTGAAACACCCAGTTTCTGATTAACCTGAAACAGATTGCAGTAAATGACAGAACAGTTGACAATGCACAATGCTAAAATATGCTTATGTGGAATAAAATAATATGAAATAATGTCAATAATTTACTTAAGTTACATAATTTTATAAGGCCTAGTGATCTACATGTAGACTACACAGGAATAACTTACACCAGTATCTGAATGTATTCAAAAGTATCAGTAATTTTGACAATAAATCATGATATAATGCACCAATGTACCAAAAATACAAAAAAGTCTTACCCAATGCAAGCTTTCTGTTCATGTCATAAACTCTGCCATGTTTCCATCCAGTAGCCACATTATTTATTGCACCACAATTGCTACACTGTATGTCCAAAACACATGCCAGTCCGAAATCCCTGCTTTCTACTGTGTTAAGTAAATTTATGGCACTTGAGTTGACAAGCACTGCATGCTGAAAGCGATTCGGCCAATGTGTCGAGTTCAACGACTCGTCTACCAATTTTCCAACTGGCATCGCTGTTGTCACATGTGGTCACGCTTACCGACGATTCGATAGAAAAATCGTCAAAATAACAGTGGTCATACCGGAAATACTGATTGTCGGTGGAAATAGTATTTCTATTGAAATCCACATTGTGCTTTGGAACGTTTTTTTAAAAAAAATACCTTTTAAGTTTCGTTTTGTATTCCGAATTATATCCAAATTAGACATTTTAAATGAAAATTATTAAGCCAAGTATCTGATTCTCATTGTTGACAAGTTATCGTTTCGTTATTAATAGACGCTTGTTTTTGCACAGAAAATAACTTCTACAGCGTAAGCAAGCGTTTCATCGATGTCGATCACGAAGTGACGTCAAGCAATCGAACGCTTGGTTTCATTGCAGTAAATCTCGAAAATATGTAATTAACGAAAATTTATAGGCGAATAATCAAAACAGTCAAACTAGAATTTTCACTCGTTTATTCAAACCTTATCTTTTGAAACCGTGAAAATATACAAAGGTTTTTATTTTTTACGATATAGTGAATCAATTAACGTAAAGTGGAAACGATCGAACATCCTTAAGGCGATAGACTTTAAATCTTTTGGGATATTCTCGCTCAGGTTCGAATCCTGCCGACGACGTATACTTTTTTGCGACGCGTTTTATTTCTTTTCCTACGTAATTTGATTTAATATGGCATATAAGCTATGTTTATTGTTAAATATGTTGCAATTTGTATGCACATTCTTCAATTTTTAAAATTAAAACAACGTTATGGCTAAATTGGGTGATTTTCTGCTGAAAATACGAACCATGCATGTTGCTTATTTATTTTTATTTCAAAAAGTAAGCGGTAAATCTGTCTTTTTCTTGGTATTTTTGCTGTATATAGTGTATCAATAAAAATTAAGTTCAAAATATTACTTCAATGAAACTATTTTGAATTTTATGACACTTTGTTTTTAACCAACCCAATTTCTACTTTGCTGAAACCACTTACATTTCATGGCGCTCTTCCATAGATAACACGTTATAAAAAATTAATGTCTGTAAAAGAAAACTTTTTTTATCTTGTTTAAACTTTAAACACCTCTACTGCATCTGTACACACCAACTGCATGTCCATATTTGGAAATCTGGATGAATTATGGAACCTTCATATACCCCAGGGGTGCACATAAACTGGACAAAAGCCGAGTGTGGGGGTGGTTTTGAAAAAATCAGTATTTTTTTTTAAAGCATGGAAAGACTACCTAAAAAAGTGCATGTAGTTCAGTGAAATGATGCTGATTAAGAAAATAATAGATTAGATTAGATTTTGATAGGTGCCCATTACGGGTGCGCTACTTTAATGATGATACCCATTAACACGGGGAGGGGCTGATTAAAGAAATTCTTACGATACAAATGTATTAATTATTCAAACAAAATATGAAAGTTGATTGCTATAGTTTATAAAGGTTTTAAGAACTGTATATACTCTTTAAAGAAAATATTGCTTATTGTTATCGCTTTGGTATATATGAGGCCATCAAATTCTTTGTAGGAAAAATGTAAGTTCAGGAACATTACAAAGATATTGAAAAAAAACGTTTAGAAACCGTTCATTTAAGGAAAGTGACCAAGTGTCCATACAATACGATGCCTTCATCTTAAAGTTATATTATGGCTATTGCTCGCAAAATTCCTTTAGTATAATTTTGTTATTAACTGAAAACAAGACCTAATATATTTGACCTTAAACCTTAGGCTACGTTTCAGAAATCGACCTCATAGTGATATCGTTTAATCGTGTATTACCATCTAAACAATTGCAGTAGGACCTCATTTCTGTTAGATAAAATCGCCTGTATAAGTTTTAGTTCGTTTCACTGCGAACACGCGTGTCCTCATTTCTGTTTGAATGTTCCGAATGTTGAAGGTCTTAATCTGGCATTTGCCCTTATCTTGACCGCATTTGAACGGGCGTAATCTGACTTTACACATGCTTATAACACCACACGAGGATGATTTGCCTATTAAAGTAAGATTTGCTTTTCAATCATTGCATTTAACGTGTAGTTTGCTCATAATGCACACGATTTAATCTGAATCGGTTGCCAAAATGAAAAAAACATATTTCGCATGCATGTGTGTATGAATTGTCATATAAATGATTACAATAAAACCCTATTATACGCATCTTTTCGCTCAAAGATTTTTGAAAAGCAATATTTAAAGTTGGATTACGGTTCAGTTGATTTCTTTTAAACGCGTTACATAATTTTGTAAATAATGCACTGCAATGGTGTTTGGAAGTGTGCATATGGTTTAATTCAACCGATGCTTATGGATTTAAATTCCTGCATTATATATTCAACCACCGTTAATAAAAAAAATCGTTGAATCGTTTTATATCGGAGCCGTTTCTAAAACATTGCATCAGCTGTCGTTGTTATTTAAATATACGATCGTCATTCAAATAAGGCTATGGAACATAAACAGAAACTCAATCGCGGCATGAGGCTTAAATATAAATATAAATGGACAAGGCTGTTCTTTAAATGAATAGCAAAACTAAATTTCACCGACAAACACGTGTACAATTAACTTAACGTAGTTATTTAGCCATTTTAGGAAAGTTTGAAGTGATGTTCGATTTTAAACAAAATAAAAAATAAAATACTAACTCATCGATAATAGTTTACCGTTTTATATCAATGATTAACTTGCATATTAGTTGCAATATAATACCTGACAATATAATAATGCGCGTTCAATACATACCAGGATTTGTTTTCTGAAGACGCGTCTTTTTGTTTTAGCATCGGTTTTTATTATTGTCAAAAAAGAAGACAATTTCATGCTTGGAAGCTTTGAAACGCTAATTCAAGTATTTTCCTTACTAGTTGATTCTCAACGTATTTGTAAAGTAAAAGTCGTACGCGGTTAAAGACTGCGGTGGCTTTGTGGGTATGGCGTCATCTGTTTGATACCCCAATTGAGCGTTCAAGCCATATAAAACACAGTACTGGTTCTCCATAAGTAAAGTGTCGGAGTGTCTTAATAAACATAAGACTGTTGATGCAACACGCTGAAATTAATAGATTTTTACTCATTGGTTACATTAAGCCGCAAAACATTTTAAATTATCAATCTCCTGTCATTTATTTCCAGTTTTCTGTGTATATTGATGTTCTTCTGTCTGGGGATTGTTTCAGGAACCGTGTCATGTTAATTGTCGTCTTCTTTTGGACTACATGTTCTGCAGACTTCAGTTGCATCTGCAGCTACAAAGTGGAATTATCAGTTTACCAACAGGTTGTATAGTATTGCGTTCGTAAATATATTTTATACGAAGAGCAAGCAATCAAAAACAAACAAAGCTATTAAAATATAACTAATAAATAATTCAAGCCATGACTAATTGAATAGTTTGTATCGACATGAATATCAAGGAAATGACATACATGTACATCAACTGCTAACATTTAATTCAAATGTATTTAGTATTCACAGCCGAAAAACACAATGTAGGGTAAAGAAACTTCCTTGGTTAACGTGCATAGTCAATGCTATCGCCAATGCTTTAAGTTCTTGTTAAAGAGCGACAAAACCTCCACTGGTATCGGCTACATGTACGAGTTTGACTGCAAACCACAAGTACTTGATGTCGAGGTGGACAATGAATGGTTCGTCATAATGTTCGAGAAGAAGGTAATTAAATAAAAATATTGATTTACTTTTTTTCATACATACATACAGACATTTTACATACATACAACCCATCCTTTTTGTTCTGCACCCAGCAAAATGTATTCGGTATTTTACACATATTCTTGCAGTCTAGAATTGTGCGTGTTGTTAATATTTTATGTATAGCATCCATGCTTCAAACTTGCTGTGTATTGCATTAAGTGAACAAATGTGATGCCTATAATTCCCTTCATGTACACTGTAAATGCAATTTTAAAAAATTAATAAAAACCTACCAGCGTGTAATGTCATGTATGACACAGCGTGAATATGATGCATCAGTATAATATACAAAATTAGTAGTAAACATTTCTCTCTTTTACTGGACATCTGCTTTTAATATATTTGTAAACTAAGTTAACTTTTCGTTTGGCAACTTTACTATAAATTTATCAAGAAAACAAGATGACAGTCTGTAGTAGGTGTATTATATATGGATACTATGCTGCTTATTGTATGTGTAGTATTGTATAATAGTAATGCATGAGCATTTAACCTGCTTAATATATCTGTGTTTATCTTATGCGGAACTATAAAGCCGCTCGGTTAAGGTAAACTTTAAGACTTGTAAATTGCAAATATACACATGACAAAGTATTTTTTGTATATGTTTATACTAAATAATACTAAACAAAATTGTAAATGGCAGCGTCATTCACATTTCATAACACGTGAATACAATTCGGCTGTAGATGGGTTACGTAGAAAAGGATCCCAACGTCGTTGCACAGGTCTGCCCTGGTAGTATTCCAGCCACGGATATGTGTAAGTAATGAAAGGTGTCTAGTATGAACACAGATAGGGACGAACATCTGAGTCGCATTCATCGCGCTTGAAAACAACCAGTATCCATGATCATATTTAAACCGGTAACTTTCCTCAAATGACACATGTAACAAAAAAAATGTGTTTTTCAAAATTAAATATGGTTTCTGTTGTTTTGTGTCGGTGTTTCTAATAACAAAAACAACAACATTTAACATGTCAAAGTTCAATTCTGTTATCGGATACCTTTAATTGACTGTTTTGTTGTTTTAAGTGCCAACAACACAAACGCTGACACTAGTATCAAGCGCAAGCCAATCAACGACAACACAATCTACTCATGGACCTACGTTCACGCGCGTCACAAAGGTTTCAACAAATACTCGAACGACAACAACTGTTGCGCCCAAAACAGAGTTAACAACAGAAGCTAGAACAACGGTGCCAACAACTTATTCGGGCACAAGTAACTCAACGTCTGAAACAATAGCAACAATACAAGTCAATTCGGTTTCACAAGTGGGTGCGCTGCCAGAGCTTACTTCATCATCAACAACCAAACCAACGATTGGAGCTAATCTGCCCGCGACATCAAGTGGTGAATTTGATGCCAAATTATTCCGTGGTAAGTGTTTTCCTAATCATGTTATGGGATTTTGAGGTCTAAAAAACAAAAGTAATTCAAATGAGATAATATTGTTGCTTAAAATCTGAACAATCTAAAAATTAAATTAATATATATATATTAAATATTGTTATATTAGTCTGCAGGTTCCAAAATCTTAAAATTATTTGATCAATATATATTTTATGGTTTGATTATTTTAAAAATAAATCCATAAATTGTGAAATAAACATAAATCCATAAATTGAGTAATAACAATAAATAAATGCATTGAATAATTATTATAATAATGCATGGTTTATCCCATGTTTAATCCAATAGGGTACATGACACACTTTAAAATCCGATTTAAAATATAGCACATATTTTCCAGAACAATTGGAGCTATGTAGATCAATAAATACTTCACATATAATGACACATACTTACCTCACCGGATACTGCTACGAGTTTGTGACGTATAACCCACGCATGTGGGCATTGGCAGAGTTACACTGTAATGCACGCGGAGGCCATTTACTGTCCATAACAACTGGATCAGAGGATGAATATATACACCAAATTATCAAGACTCATCAGCATCTACAGAATGCAACCTTTTGGACAGGGCTTTCAGTTCATGATAACAGCTCAGCATGGACAGACGGTTAGTGATACGTTTCTATTTTGCTTCCTCTCGATAAAGTGTGGATATCCGACTCTAAAGGGGCCTTTTCACGTTTTGGTTAATTGACAAAATTATCAAAAGTTGTTTCAGATTCGCAAATTTTCGTTTTAGTTATGATATTTGTGAGGAAACAGTGATACAGAACATTTGCCATACTCTAAAATAGCCATTATATACATCTTTTGACTATTTTGAGTTTTTACTGGAGCTTTTTAGATCCAATGTTTACATTTATCAATATAAACCATTCAATGACAAACTTCGATACATTCCAAAATCTGTGAAAAGGCCCCTTTAATATCGGAATTTTAATGTTTCAACCTTAATCAAAATCATCAAAACATGAATGAGGAAAGCTATAGTCCCGATGGGTAAAGCATTATTCACTTTGAAGATATTTATAAAGACAACAAATTGCGTTATCAGTACAGCGGTAAAGAAACACTTATGCTAATTAATTTCTTAAACTATTTTTGCAAATAAAAATATTTGTAATCGTATACATCTCTGGTTTCGTTGATGTTCTCGTATTATTGCTGCTATACTTTTACTCGTTTGTCAACTTCAATATTATATTTATTTCAAAACATCTTTCATATGCCTTTAAAACTTTTGAGACAAACATAGAACATATTACTGCCTTGTAATGAACAAGAACAACGTTACACGTTTAGTGATAACTACTATAATATTATACGGCATTGTAATTGGTACGTAAACATAAAAATCTATTTCTAAGCTATTTGATTAATTGTGGTCTAAATTGTGTATAAATACAGACTTCTTCAATGCTTAAACTATATATTTTTCCAGGAAGCGGAATAGAATATGTGCACTACATACGATAGGGAACATCTTGGATTTGATTCGTCAACACAATGTGTTGTGATTAATTCATCGATATCGGCAAATATGTGGAACAAAATAGACTGCTTGTCAGATCATGAGTTTATTTGTAAATACGGTAAGTTCAATTTAATGTGAATAATTTGAATAAAAATAATAAGTGTATTTATTACCATTGGCTGCCATAAAATACGCATGCTTATTTTTCTCTTCAGCTACCACACAAGTCTCCACAACATTAATAAATGGATTGTCATCAAGCACAGTCGGTAAGCGATTAATAATACATATATGTTTGCGGTTTGATTTACAAGTCTTACCTGATAAGAAACGATGTAATTTTGAACGTTTATACATTACTTTATTTCTAATTCATTAATAATGATAATATTTAAAATACTGAAAATATGATATGACCAATATTGTTTGTATTTAGTGAATTACCGTTGTTAGTTATTGGCTAAAAAGTGTTGCTATTTTATAATTCCTCTTGAAACTCTAGCGACAAAAGCGACAACTGGACACGCTTCTCCTGCTACCACGACGGTTTATTTTTCTCATGGTATGATACTTTAAACGTCTTTCAATCACCGCATTCGTTATGATGTAACAACTATTAATATAACCATTGCTTAGTTTAAAATAATACCCCATGCAATTTACACCCAACATGCCAAATTGAATGAAGTTTTAAGTTTTTACGTCGTTGTATTTTAATACTTAATATGTAATATTTCCATATTTTGGGATATTATGAAATAAAGACGGAAACATACGAAAACGGTTTGTAAACTTTCGTCAGGTTACACGCAACTCTGCTCCGACCAAGTGAAGGCCCAAGAACAAAGTGGAAACCATGTCGCACAAAATGACTCGAGTTGCTACGTCCTCTTTCAAAGTCCAGACGAATGGTCCCCTGCACGGGATTTTTGTAACAATTCTAGCGGACATATGCTGACGATAAACAGCTTGAAGGAACAAGTGTTTGTTGGCGACTTTCTTATTCATTATGGGATACGCAGAGGCGTGTGGTTGGGATTGAATGACCTTGACATGGAAGGAAATTTTACATGGGTTACAGGTAAACATAACTGCGTATGGAAAATACAATATATATTAGGTTGACACATTGTTTACATAATAAACAAAACATTTCTTATGATGCCAAATAAACACAGCAAATAAAACAAATATTGCAAGTATTGAAGATTATTATAAAAGGTATAATTCATTTTTATATGATTTTTTCGTGAATATTGTGAACCGGTGTCATTTATTTCTGGATCGGTACTGTTTCTTCTGTTGACATCGTTTTAATCAACCATTTTGTTCAAAATGAGAACATTGGTAGCTCCTTGATTTCAGGGGAATCTGTCACGTTCACTGATTGGTATTCCCATCCTGACGAAGATGTGATGAACAATATCCACGACTGTGTGGAAATGTTGCCAGCACAGGCGGGAGTTTGGCGCTCCACAATGTGTTCAAAGCAAGGATCTGTTTCTGCACTACACGTGGTCGTTTGTGAATACGGTGTGTAAACTTAAAATGTAATGCTTATGAACGCCTCTTAACAAAACATTAATAAAAAAATGTTCTGTAAAAATACTTTCATGAAACTGACTTAGGAAAATTTAAGATTACATTTTGCATACTGATTTTAAGCTTGGCTATTGAAATATAATTTTTGTCAATTTCAGATGCCATAAAACCGATTGTTAACGCTATTATTGGATAAGATCAACACTTGCACATACCACTGTGCCACAAAAACAAATAAAAACGTTGTAAGATTTCAGTTATATGTGTTTATTTAGTAAATTTTGTACATAGCAAACTTCCCAAGTCCCAATCTGGAATCATGCATTTAACAGAAATGTATCAAAGGCAACAGTTCCAGTTGTTTTACACTAAACCGCCTACATAATTAGACATACATTGTAACATTAATGGGGTAAAATAAATGGGCATTTTTTCGTAAAGAAGATACGCAAAATGAAAAACGTTTAATTTAAGTTGATTCTGCCATGACAATTATGTTGTAAAACGTAATGCCTATAGGAAGAAAACATAATTAACCCAACACAGGACTAAAAGAAATAAGTCAGAAGATGACTGGGGTAGCAAACTTTTTTTAATAACTCATGAGTGCTATTAAAGGTTTAATATTGATTCGGCGATGAAGCTAAAAAAGCACGTATTAAAAATAAGGCTTTAAATGTAGTGTCGATTGGTTGTTAAATATTTGAACACTGAACATCTTAAGAAAAATGCAATCCATATTAGCAGCAGAGTTTGATATAACAAGATCAAGAAAGTAGAGATCATTAGTAAATGCGGCACCACTGCAACTGACCACAAATAACATACAGCGTCACTAAGTGGAGAGCATTTAAAAAAACCAACAACAACAGCAAACCCATTGTACACTTGATCATTGAAACGGTATTTCTTGCGATACAGTGAACCTTTTATTCTGGCTTTTATTGATCAGCCAGACATCATGCAAACATAAAGCATCCAGAGGTCTTCCGTTTCACTAAAACTCACAACACCAGTATGGATAGTCGTGAATGGTTCGGTGAATTCCTAGACTATTGCTTTTCAATCACATTACATGTTTTACAACACTTAAAATCCATTGAAAGAGAAGCAAGTCTTTTGTCTGATCATTACTTTTTTTAATTTTAGCAATTCTGTTGTTCAATTCAAGTCTTTAGAAACATATAATTCTTTGCTGTCAGACATTGTGTACGTACAGCACATAAACAAAAACAGATTATATTAAACTTCAATTCGCACTACCAATTTACAATTATAAAAACATAAATACAATTTCTGAAGTTAATAACGAGTTGTTTGGAATAAAGGATATGTCATGTACCATAACAAATTCGGACGAATTATTACAAAATAAGCATGTGCACATGACCATTCGTGATATTATAATATTTTTATACAACGGAAATTAAAACGATATATAACAAAGGACAAAATTGTCACAAAATCAAGTTTTCAATTTAAAAAAAGTCTGATGAAGGGAGACAATTCAAAATGTGCATTGTTACCCCCATTGTTTTAAATTCAATCTTTTCTCGTGGCGACCTTGATTTCAATTTGAAAAAAAGTCTGATAATGGAAGACAACTCAAAATGTGCATTGTTTCGGATTGTTCATAGTTACCCCACTTGTTTCAAAATCAATCTATTTTTAGTCGTGGCGACCTTGACCTTGGAGATATCGACGTTATTCTTTCGCGCGACCCACCGTCTAATAATGGTGAACAAACGTGCCAAATGATTTTAAAATCTCACAATGAACGACATAGTTATGGCCCGGACAAGCTCATTTATGGCCTTTTTTGACCTTTGAACTCAAAGTGTGACCTTGACCTTGGAGATATCGGCGTAATTTTTTCGCGCGACACACCGCCCTTTGATGGTAAACAAATGTTCCAAATAATTTTAAAATCTCACAATGAACGACAAAGTTATGACCCGGACAAGCTTGTTCCGAAGCCAGCCCGCCCGCCCGCCAGCCCGCCGACATTCGCCAATCTAATAACCAGTTTTGTCCTTCGGAAAACCTGGTTAAAATGTTTGACATGTTAAAATATAAGACAATAGTATAAGGATTAACGTAAACCTATTTATACTGTTCAATTAGCATCAATTGCAAAAAAAACTTTATCAAAAAAAAGACATAGCATTGAAATATTACCGTGTCCTTCGCTTTTCATTGGATTTTGTTTTATGGTTGATCACATACACCTCTAAAACACGCACTTGAACACCCATTATACAATGATAATGATAATAACTTTCTTAACATCTAGATTGCCAAGACTCATAACATATATTATTAGTTTTTTATTTAATTTATTCATCTTATTAATCACGATATAGTACCACTAATTGATATTTTTGTTTATTTCGTTAACAAATTGAAATTGCCGGTGTTTAGCATTGAGGCCACATTTACCCTGATGCCAAGGACTAGCATGCATTATGAAATCAAATAAACTTATCAAAATGCAATTTTGATACTACATTTTATTTCTTTATATACATTATTTAGGTGTTATGTTTATCGGATTTTTAAAATGTTGTATCGATTTATTTGGCAAAACACATGCCTGATGCATACTTTTTGCTTTAACGTAACCATTGCTTTTTCCAACCAGTCAGTCATTTTTCGCTAAAAATACCGATTTATGAAATATAACCATAACTGACCTAAATCACTCAATTCAGACAGTTTTATATTGGATTTTAAATTTTCTGAGATAGCATGCAAACTTCGCATCTATATGCCTAATTTTTATATCCACTTATTGTATGGGCACGGTGCAATTTAATGTTTCTAGAAGCGATTTTCGCTCCGTTATTATGACTCAATTAAGTCCATCATTTTCTTCTTGCTCTGCTCATCGTTTGACTCGGGAAGTTATACAATAGCAAATTATACCTCATTCTGTGATATTTGGGGTAACCGTCATATTGAATTTTCCATACCCAGATGAAGCCGTTTTGATGAATGTTAAAATTACAGTCAAGCGTACATGGCGGTTGTGACATTGCATTGATCGATAGACATGCCTGTACACATAACATGTTTATCTTAGGCGACTGAAGAACGTTAATAGGGTTGGATGTCGCTGTCCCTAAGATATGTGCACAGCTTCGAGTGTCTGCTATAATGCTCTTCGAACGAGTATTCTTTTCCTTTTGTGTTGCGACTTGTATTGTTCTAGGTGAACAGATTTTTCGTTTGCGATACATTCATATTCCACAGAACATAAATGCATTCATTGTACATATTCTTTCACCTTTCAAATACATCATTACCCTATATTTCTTTTAAACTACAAAAATGTATTTCCGCTGAAAATTAACCAACTATCTCTGGTTGTATTGCATGCATTTAACATACACTATTTACCAGCAGTGTAACAGTTTTTTTCCGTTGCATTGCATGCATCTAAGGGATATCATTTACCAACAATGTAATATTTGCCTTGCGTTGTTTTGAATGCATATAGCAGTCACTATTCACCAATAGTTTTACAGTTATCGTATGTTGTATTACATGTATAAAACGTACAGTTTTCACCAATAATTTAACGGTTGACCCGCGTTGTTTAGAATGGATTGAACAGGCATCATTTATCAAAATAGTATAGCAGTTGTATCCGATGTATCACATTCATCTTATAGACACTATTCACAATAGTGTGACCCTTTCTCCTTTTGTTTTGTATGCTTCTCACACACACCATTCACCAATATCGTAACAGTAATCTCCAGTTTGCAAGCATCTTAGCGTCACCATTCACCAATACTGTAACAATTTTCCCCTGTTGCACGTCAAGCATCTAAAAGACACAATTTTTGAATAGTGCGACAGTTGTCTCCTGTTGTATTGCATATATCTAATACACACCATTAAACAATGTTAATTCGTCTCCGTTTTAATTACATTCATATAACCGACAACATTCACCAATAGTGTAATAGTTGTCTCACCATGTAATGCATACATTCTATCAGAGACCATTCACAAATAGTGTAACAGTTGCCTCACGACGTATTGTATGTATCTAACATTAGTTACAGCAATTTTTATAGTTGTACCCTGTTGTATTTCATACATATAACAGACACCATTCACCAATAGTGTAGCAGTCGACTCTTTTATAGTGTATGCATATACGGTCAACATTCACATATAGCGTAACAGTTATATTGCATGCCACCGAATTGCATGCATCAAGCAAATAACATGAACCAATAGCGCAACATTTGTCTTACGTTGCATTGCATATATCTTTCAGACACCATTCACAAACAAACATCATACAACAATATTGCGACAATTGTATTCCGGTGTCTTGTATGCATTTAAAAGACACCATTCACCACAATGTAACAGCTGTCTCTCGTCGTATTGCCTGCATTCAACAGACATCACCATTCACTAAAACTTTATCAATTTTTCCCCGTTGTATTGCTTGCATCAAACAAACACAATTTACTAATAGTGTAATAAGTTTATCTCGTTGCAGTGCATACATATAACAAATACCATGTACCGATAGTGTAACAGTTTTCTCTCGATGTATTGCATACATCTAACAGACATCCTTCACCGTCAATTTAACCGTTGTCTCCAGTTGTAATGCATGTATCAAACATACACCATTCTCATGTTGTAACAGTTGTCTCATGGTGTGGTGTATGCATCTAACAGACATCATTCACCAATAATGTAACAGTTGCCTTAGTTTGCTTTGCATGCACCTAACAAACACACGGCTTTCATCGATAGTTTAACAGCTGCCACCCGTTGTATTGCACGCATCTAACACGCACAATCGACCAATAGAAACAGACGACATTGAGCAATATTTCAACAGCTGTCTCCCGTTGGAAATGATAAAAGTAACATACACCTTTCACCAACAGAGAAACAGTTGTCTCTCGTTTTATTGCATGTACCAAACATACACCATTCACCATACGTGTTACAATTGTCTCTAGTTATATTGAATGTTTCAAACATACACCATTCACCATACGTGTTACAATTATCTCTCGTTATATTGCATGCATCAAACATACACCATTCACCATAAGTGTTAAAATTGTCTCTCGTTATATTGCATGTTTAAAACATACACCATTTACCATACGTGTTACAATTGTCTCTCGTTATATTGCATGTTTCAAACATACACCATTCACTATACGTGTTACAATTTTCTCTCGTTATATTGCATGTTTCAAACATACACCATTCACCATACGTGTTACAATTGTCTCTCGTTATATTGCATGTTTCAAACATACTCCATTCACCATACGTGTTACAATTGTCTATCGTTATATTGCATATATCAAACATACACCATTTACCATACGTGTTATAATTGTCTCTCGTTATATTGCATGTTTCAAACATACACCATTCACCATACGTGTTACAATTGTCTCTCGTTATATTGCATGTTTCAAACATACACCATTCACCATACGTGTTACAATTGTCTCTCGTTATATTGCATGTTTCAAACATACTCCATTCACCATACGTGTTACAATTGTCTCTCGTTATATTGCATATATCAAACATACTCCATTCACCATACGTGTTATAATTGTCTCTCGTTATATTGCATGTTTCAAACATACACCATTTACCATACGTGTTACAATTGTCTCTCGTTATATTGCATGTTTCCAACATACACCATTTACCATACGTGTAACAATTGTCTCTCGTTATATTGCATGTTTCAAACATACACCATTCACCATACGTGTTACAATTGTCTCTCGTTATATTGCATATATCAAACATACACCATTCACCATACGTGTAACAATTGTCTCTCGTTATATTGCATGCATCAAACATACACCATTCACCATACGTGTAACAATTGTCTCTCGTTATATTGCATGCATCAAACATACACCATTCACCATACGTGTAACAATTGTCTCTCGTTATATTGCATATATCAAACATACACCATTCACCATACGTGTAACAATTGTCTCTCGTTATATTGCATATATCAAACATACACCATTCACCATACGTGTTACAATTGTCTCTCGTTATATTGCATGTTTCAAACATACACCATTCACCATACGTGTTACAATTGTCTCTCGTTATATTGCATATATCAAACATACTCCATTCACCATACGTGTTATAATTGTCTCTCGTTATATTGCATATATCAAACATACACCATTCACCATACGTGTTACAATTGTCTCTCGTTATATTGCATATATCAAACATACACCATTCACCATACGTGTTACAATTGTCTCTCGTTATATTGCATATATCAAACATACACCATTCACCATACGTGTTATAATTGTCTCTCGTTATATTGCATGTTTCAAACATACTCCATTCACCATACGTGTTACAATTGTCTCTCGTTATATTGCATGTTTCAAACATACACCATTTACCATACGTGTTACAATTGTCTCTCGTTATATTGCATGTATCAAACATACACCATTTACCATACGTGTTACAATTGTCTCTCGTTATATTGCATGCATCAAACATACACCATTCACCATACGTGTTACAATTGTCTCTCGTTATATTGCATGTTTCAAACATACACCATTCACCATACGTGTTATAATTGTCTCTCGTTATATTGCATGTTTCAAACATACACCATTCACCATTCGTGTTATAATTGTCTCTCGTTATATTGCATGTTTCAAACATACACCATTCACCATACGTGTTACAAGTATCTCTCGTTATATTGCATGTTTCAAACATACACCATTCACCATACGTGTTACAATTGTCTCTCGTTATATTGCATGTTTCAAACATACACCATTCACCATACGTGTTACAATTGTCTCTCGTTATATTGCATATATCAAACATACTCCATTCACCATACGTGTTATAATTGTCTCTCGTTATATTGCATATATCAAACATACACCATTCACCATACGTGTTATAATTGTCTCTCGTTATATTGCATGTATCAAACATACACCATTCACCATACGTGTTACAATTGTCTCTCGTTATATTGCATGTATCAAACATACACCATTCACCATACGTGTTACAATTGTCTCTCGTTATATTGCATGCATCAAACATACACCATTCACCATACGTGTTACAATTGTCTCTCGTTATATTGCATGCATCAAACATACACCATTCACCATACGTGTTACAATTGTCTCTCGTTATATTGCATGTTTCAAACATACACCATTCACCATACGTGTTACAATTGTCTCTCGTTATATTGCATGCATCAAACATACACCATTCACCATACGTGTTACAATTGTCTCTCGTTATATTGCATGTTTCAAACATACTCCATTCACCATACGTGTTACAATTGTCTCTCGTTATATTGCATATATCAAACATACACCATTCACCATACGTGTTATAATTGTCTCTCGTTATATTGCATGCATCAAACATACACCATTCACCATACGTGTTACAATTGTCTCTCGTTATATTGCATGTTTCAAACATACACCATTCACCATACGTGTTACAATTGTCTCTCGTTATATTGCATGCATCAAACATACACCATTTACCATACGTGTTATAATTGTCTCTCGTTATATTGCATGCATCAAACATACACCATTCACCATACGTGTTACAATTGTCTCTCGTTATATTGCATGTTTCAAACATACACCATTCACCATACATGTTACAATTGTCTCTCGTTATATTGCATGTTTCAAACATACACCATTCACCATACGTGTTACAATTGTCTCTCGTTATATTGCATGTTTCAAACATACACCATTCACCATACGTGTTACAATTGTCTCTCGTTATATTGCATGCATCAAACATACACCATTTACCATACGTGTTACAATTGTCTCTCGTTATATTGCATGCATCAAACATACACCATTCACCATACGTGTTACAATTGTCTCTCGTTATATTGCATGTTTCAAACATACACCATTCACCATACATGTTACAATTGTCTCTCGTTATATTGCATGTTTCAAACATACACCATTTACCATACGTGTTACAATTGTCTCTCGTTATATTGCATGTATCAAACATACACCATTCACCATACGTGTTACAAGTATCTCTCGTTATATTGCATGCATCAAACATACACCATTTACCATACGTGTTACAATTGTCTCTCGTTATATTGCATGTTTCAAACATACACCATTCACCATACGTGTTACAATTGTCTCTCGTTATATTGCATATATCAAACATACTCCATTCACCATACGTGTTACAATTGTCTCTCGTAATATTGCATGCATCAAACATACACCATTTACCATACGTGTTACAATTGTCTCTCGTTATATTGCATGTTTCAAACATACACCATTCACCATACGTGTTACAATTGTCTCTCGTTATATTGCATATATCAAACATACTCCATTCACCATACGTGTTATAATTGTCTCTCGTTATATTGCATGTTTCAAACATACACCATTTACCATACGTGTTACAATTGTCTCTCGTTATATTGCATGTTTCAAACATACACCATTCACCATACGTGTTACAATTGTCTCTCGTTATATTGCATATATCAAACATACACCATTCACCATACGTGTAACAATTGTCTCTCGTTATATTGCATGCATCAAACATACACCATTTACCATACGTGTTACAATTGTCTCTCGTTATATTGCATGTTTCAAACATACACCATTCACCATACGTGTTACAATTGTCTCTCGTTATATTGCATGTTTCAAACATACACCATTCACCATACGTGTTACAATTGTCTCTCGTTATATTGCATGTTTCAAACATACTCCATTCACCTTACGTGTTACAATTGTCTCTCGTTATATTGCATATATCAAACATACTCCATTCACCATACGTGTTATAATTGTCTCTCGTTATATTGCATGTTTCAAACATACACCATTTACCATACGTGTTACAATTGTCTCTCGTTATATTGCATGTTTCAAACATACACCATTTACCATACGTGTTACAATTGTCTCTCGTTATATTGCATGTTTCAAACATACACCATTCACCATACGTGTTACAATTGTCTCTCGTTATATTGCATGCATCAAACATACACCATTTACCATACGTGTAACAATTGTCTCTCGTTATATTGCATGCATCAAACATACACCATTCACCATACGTATTACAATTGTATCTCGTTATATTGCATGCATCAAACATACACCATTCACCATACGTGTTATAATTGTCTCTCGTTATATTGCATGTTTCAAACATACACCATTCACCATACGTGTTACAATTGTCTCTCGTTATATTGCATGCATCAAACATACACCATTCACCATACGTGTTATAATTGTCTCTCGTTATATTGCATGTATCAAACATACACCATTCACCATACGTGTTATAACTGTCTCTCATGGCGTCATTTAACTATACCGTAACGGAACTATACCGTATTCATATTTCCCTGTTATTAAAACTATATTAGCAGTGGCTTCTCCATGATACGAGAACACTTGTCCTCACACCCTCTCTTTTACACAAACTATCCAGCAATGATAAAATTGATGTCTCGTGCGTAAAACCGTTTATAGTAATTCCCGCAGCACACCATTCACTCAACAAACAACATTCGCCAATGTAATGTATCACTGCATAAGTAACTTGAGATAAACGAAATAGACGAGCCGTGAACAAAAACTAACAACACATAACGTCAATATAAATCGATCAAACCACATGCCCATGTTTATTGTTTATTATCTGGAATACATTTATACAATGACTAGTTCTTATTTTCCGCTGATTATAAAAACAACACATACAGTATACTAACCTGTATAATTTATCTCACAAGTTTTCATCACATAAATAAGAAACAGAAAGAGGACGCTTAAACAACATTCCTCCTGAAATCTCCATTTAAAAAAAACCGAACACCATTTTTACTTTAAGGCCCTTTGTATAGAGGATTAGGCGATTGTACTTAAGAAGAAAAATGTACCAACATTACATAAGCGTATTAGGTTATAAATGCAAACTTATGCATGCAAACTTCAAACAAAAATCCGTAGTAAAATATATTTACAACGCCGGTGAACCACATGACATGATAGATAATCACTAACATATTCGAGTTAAATATATATTGAACTTTTTAATGCTATGGTAACTTCTAATACTACTAAGATATGTATATTTTAGTGATGCGTAAATATATCTTGTGGCACAACGGATTGTATTTTACTTAATAGCTGAAACATGGTGTTGTTGTATTTGGTGTTGTAGTCGTATGCAAATGAAAAGACGACAAGTTTCAATGAAGTGAATGTATATACTCTAAGTTATTGAAATCGCACGAGAAAAAGACATTTGTTCGATTAGTAATTAAATTTTGTTTTCAAAATGATGTTAACCTGTATTAAACATGTACCTGTGCTTCTAAGTACTCTCCAGAACAAACAGCGCGATAATAGCACATAAAACACATTTTAGGTACACACTTTCAGTCGTCATTTACGACTTCAATAATTAACGTTATTTATTTGCGTGTTGGAATAAATATATCAATTTAAAAATTCGTTTATGTATAAATTATATAAAACCAATTTAATTACTAAGAACAAAATGAAAAGCACGGAATTTTCTTTAATATGGGCATTTAATGCTCGATCAAAATATCATATAGAATCAAATTTAAGACGCGTATCAATAAATGTATACACATTTCGATGTGATTATGGTTTTTACATTTTGGACGTGGAATCCTCCGCCAAATCTTGCAGTCTTAAGTGACATATTTTCTTGACTTCATTCACACCCGTCACAGCTTCTGTCCTCACGTCGTTTTCCATCCTACGTTTCAAACCTTGAATAATGGCGTCTTTTTTATTCTCTCGCGCGCAGATCACAAACGGAAATCCGAACTTTGTTTTGTACGCTTCGTTAAGTTCTGATAACGTACGGTGCTCATCGGCAGACAACGAATCGAGTCCGGCTGCTTTATGCTCACGGACGGATTCTTCCGTAAGTCCACCAGAGTTAGCCAATTTTCCGGCCAGGTCCGGATACATTCGGAGCACCGCTTCTTTACCTGAAAAAATACAGTTGTGGTGAAGCAACGTTTAGGTTGTTTCTTTTACAGTTGATACTCAGTGTATGCAAGCTTATTTAAATCAATCAAAATTTAAGATTTATACATTTAAATAAAGGCTGTTCTGTAAACTGTTGGAGCAGGCAAAAACTTCTTAATCATGGGACATAACTGATCGGTTCCAATTTTTATCTGGTAAGCCAATCATCTAATGTAAAATGACGTTACCTAAAGCATTTCAATTATGTTTGGAGAAACAATTGTATAAAATATATAGATCAGCACGCTATAAAAAGCTTTGTAAACGACAGTTCCATTCACATCAATGGTCATAACTACTCTAAATAACGTTATGCTGCTTTTCATTGGTCTTTTTATTATAACTACACAATGAAAGAGGCAATGGGATTGTTGAACTTCCTCTAATAAGATACATACATGTGCATTAAGTTAAGTAAAACCCTCCAAACCCGGAAAATAGGACTTTAAGATCTCTGCTCGACCGGATGTAGACATTCTCGAACTGGAAGATTAACTCTTGCCATTTCTGACGCAATTATAACTTAAAAACAAAACCATGAGAAAACATACACATACCCGCTTGTGAAAGCTGGTCCAAGAACTCGCAGAAACGGAAGTGCAGGTCAGACGCCGACAGGAATGGACGGGCGCTCCACGCGGCAGCAGCAACGAGGCGACCATGCTCTACTGCACCCCCGAACCGATCAATGAACTCCTCGTAGCCAAGAGCGTTCACTTCCGGTATGCTGAGTTTCTGTGACATGTCGGTGTGAGCTAAGCGTCTCTATAATGTAAAAGTCACTTAAATTTAAATCATATAAAACAACTCGCACTGGTAACCTCTCCTTTGGATATGTTATAGCCACGGCTTTCACAAGCAAACTCTGACTGGAGTATCAGTTTGAAACTTTCTCTGATATAATTTGTATCAGAATAATTTCAGCAAAAATTGCAATGTTTATGTATGGTTTAACGTCAACAAGGGCAAAGTAGATCTTCTGTCGGGTCGCTCCGTTTTTTTTAATTACGAGGACACAGTCAGTTAAAAGAACTAAAACTATATACCGGAGTTTGTGGATAATTCAAGCGTCAAGATTGGTCACTTGAAATCCAATTATGACAACTGCCATCCGACAAAATGTTCCACTCTCAAAGGACACATACCTTGAGAAAACATATTTAGCATCGGCTCCACACTCAGCATTGATATAATCCTAGCTAAAACTAAACCGTAGCTATGCAGTGGTATTTTTAATTTGACAACCATTGTTAATAGTTATTGAACACAATGACACATATATATTCAATAGTTATATTTCATAGTCTAAACGTTTTATAAATTGATTTTTCGAGGGTCGTATCATTAACACAGAAACTCAAATTTAATACGGCCACCTCGAGCCGACATGAAAAGAATATCAAAATGCCGTCGATCTCACTGAGATGTAGGTAAATTTTCAATAACCTATTTATTGTATCAACCAAAATCTCTAAATACGACATCGTGAATTTCCTAAAAGGACTAATTTCAAAAGCTGATTTTTTACTATGGTATAACTTTCACTTCGACATCGGTCGTGTGTTTTACTATATACGTCAAGAGGCGAACATCTGTGGTGGAAGGAAACAAGTCATTGATTTGATGATTTGAAGAGAGATTCCCATTGCTTACACAGTGCTTTGTTCGAGTAAGGCATTTGTCTAGATCTTCATTTCTAGGATACCACTCGGTTCATTGTAAATATTTGTTTGTCTAGTCCTTAGATCATTCGATACAAATGTTCATTTTGCAGAAATTCACTTAAAAGTTACATTTTTAAACACAACATTTTATCTACGAAAATGTTTCATTTTGTATGCTTAACAACGACGGAAGTGACGGAAACTAAGCTCCGGGTGCATCTATGCAATGCCGTGGAGATGCGGCTTGAGAAAGTGCATCGCTCTCCGGGCCATTCTACAGCAGGGAACTAACGATCAATCGTGGCAAAGTTCGCCCTCTTCGGCGGCAGTGGAAACAACTGAACGGTACAAACGTAAACGTTTTCGAGCAGTTCCCACCGGAAGTGGAAGCCAAAAAAACGTAGACGGCTGGTACCCATGATGAAATAGGCGAGGGGGCAAGGCAAACGATCCTGGATAGCCTACGATACCATCTACCTTGACGGTCGTCCGGTCAATGAATAGGGGCACGATGGGGGAGAACTAGCGATCCTGTCGTGTAATGTTAATGGTCTGTCGCAATTCAAGATTGAAGATCCTTCATTTGTTGATGTTTTGTTAAAATATGATTATTTTGTTGTTGGAAACATGGGCAAATTTTTCAAGTAACATTTCTTAAAATCGATATATTTCTCAAGAATTGTATAGGAAATTCCAGAACAAGAACGCACGTAAATGTAGTGTAGGGGAAGTTTAATATTTAAAACAATATTTAAAAGATGGTATTGAAATTATTAAAAATCACCATGATTCAATTATCTGGTTAAAATTAGATCGGTATTTTTTGTTTCAATCAAGATATGTATATTTGATGATGTTAAGTTTGGTGCGAAGATGCATACTATTATAAGTGTAGATTGTTTTGATTTACTCGAAAATGATATTTCTATTTTTGAATATAAAGGAATTGTTTTACTTTGTGGTGACTTTATAGTAGGATAGGGTCCGAATCTGATTTTGTTATTGGCGTCGCTCTGGAGAGCGGCGACTAGTATGTAATGCATTTCTTTTTCGCTTATGGAAGGAGAAGTTATTTTACGGATCAATGTGTATATTTTTGTTTTAAGAATATCTTGCATAGTGGTGATTTTGTTTGTAAATTAGTGTAAATAAAAACTGCATTTGTGCCTATTACATTTATCACAACATTTATTGCCAATAATGCAAAGCTAATTGTTTTAATTAATAACTGATCCACAACTAATCACAGGGGAAAGATCACAGGGACTGGGCAAATACGCGAAACTTTCTTGTTTTGTATAAAAACAAAACATAAATCAGAATATAATAGTTTGTGGTTTTTCTAATTTGCTTATTTAGTGGAGAATCAATGTAGTACGATATTTGACGACCTAACGCGAAAGCAAGTTTATTGGAGGGCGTAGTGGTACGAAAACGTACAATGTATTAGTTTATTAAAAGACATATAATAACGATCGCTTTACACAACTTCACCAAATAGCAGTACATAAATGATGTCAGCCGGAATAGATCAGTTGGGAGAGCGTTAGACTGAAGTTGATTACGCAACAATTATCTAAAGGCCCCCAGTTCAATCCCGGGTTCCGGCACGAACGGAACAGTTCAGCGGCTGACAGTTTTTTTCAGTCAGGTTAATGAATACAATATAGCTTTATTTTATGTAGACATTTGAAAATCCATTTTACTACAATTGGAAATTTTTATTAAAATTAATGGATGCCGCGTGGTGACAACGTTAATTAAAATTTCTTACATCACTTAAATATCTTATAAAAAAATAAACGTGTTTTTATATTAACAAATAAATGCAAACAACACATCTATTATCCATGTATTTTTATGGTTGTCTATCATAGGCCCTAAATACTATCCCTACCACATATAGAGCGCGAAGCGCGACACGTATTATTGATTGTAACAATGAGTTTCGATAAAGGAAGCAGCCGCTTATCAAGGAGGAGCTGTGCCCCAGCAACCCGTTTCCCTAGAGTCAAGCACTCCTCGGAGTTTTTTTTAAGAACCACATATAGAGCGCGAAGCGCGACACGTATTACTATCCAGGTGGTATGGGCCCTTTAGCAGTAATCCGACCATTACGTCCATAGTTCCTTAGAATTCGAGAAATTTTGAAATCGTTGTTCGAAGTCCAAAATTTTCATCCGATTGTTCCCAAACTTGCACAGGTTTTTTTATCAATGAGGACCCAACCCAAACTCTTTATGAGCAATATCGGACCATAAGTCCAGAATTATGTCTCTTTTAATTTAAAAATAAAAGTGAAAAACTGCTTGGTTAGGTGATTATGTCATCATTTTTCATCAGATTCTTTCCAAAATTACAGTGTCTTCATATCAATGAGCATTTTTACCTCATTTAAAATGAGAAACATCGTGACAATAAGTCCAGATTTTTTTCTATTAAATTTGACCAAATAAACAATTTCCACTTGTTTAAAAGATTTCACAACTTTCGTCTGAATCTTTCCAAACTTGTTAAGTGTTTTTATATCAGTATTACTCGAACCCTATCGAAAATGATTAAATTTCGGAGCAATAAATATATTATGATCTTTTACTGATTTTTCAAAGTATTGTGAAATACACCTTCTTAATGCAATTTACAGTTTTCATTCATTTTTTTCCAAACTTTTACAGTGTGTTCATATCAATGAGTACTCAACCCCTATCGTAAATGGGCAACGTAAGAATAAGTTCAGAATCATCTCCCCTTGAAGTTGAGAAAAATATGAAATTACGCTTACAAGATGAAGCAGATTTTTTTAGAACCTACACAGTTCTGTTCCATTAATGAAAACTGCACACGGATGCCAGTAAAAAAAGGAAAACAATGCAAATAAAATGAACAATAAAATATTTGGGGGTTACAACACAAAATCATAGATAATGGTTATTTGGGGGTTATAACACAACATCATAAATAATAGTTATTTGGGGGTTATTACACAAAATTATAGATAATGGTTATACCAGTATCTTTTTCTATTTTGTTTAAAACAATCGGCCAATATATTTATATTTACAGTAGAAAAAAATCGTTCCATGTAATTTCATTGAGTGCCTTTTACACTGAAATTCCCGACGCCCTTTGATGATTTGCATCAATACTTATCTTGTTCATGATGTTGTAAATAGTTTTATAGATGATGTTGATTATGATCCAGATATGTACTCTGTTAGGGCCTCCGTTGATAGATCTCACAACAATCACGGAATTAAATTGCTTGATCTATGTGAATCCTCACATTATCGTGTTGTCTATGGCAGAATATGAGATACGGGTCAGTTTACACAAAAATTTATAACGGTTTATCTACAATCGATTATTTGGTTTGCCATGAACGAAATTTCGCACTTATTAAAGAATTTGTGGAACACGTTTTTTATGAGTTCAGTGACCACGCACCGTTATCGTTTACATAATATTGTAACAACAAAACGGTCATATACTGAAACGAAGTTAAAATGGAACAATTCATTGCGTAACCAATTTAGATCGCGTATTATTAGCAACATACCTATGTTTAACAGAATTGTAGAGGTTTTTAAATTGTTCAGGTTTTGACTATAAATAGTGCCTTAAGTAAAGTTACTGTTGTAATACGTATTGTTGCTGATCCCTATGTTCGAAAGAATATTTAATGACAAATACGTCATATTTTGAACAGTGTAGCGCTGTTACTTAGATATGCCAATTGGTTTGATGTGGAATGTAAAACGGCACACGGTCGCTATGATTCTCTGTAAAAATTTAATTTTAATAAGTGGAAAGACAATAGACATCACTTGTTGCAATATAAACAAGAGCACCGCCTTGCGGGTGCAGACCGCTCATCTATTTTTCTTTTTAAAGGTGAAGGAACCTATCTCAATACTTCAATAAAAAATATGAAGGGTGGGGTGGAGAGGGGTGTATAGTTCGGGGGTGTTGTCATTTATTACATTATCTTCCAAAAATAAGAAATAAAAATGCAAAAAAAAAAAAATGGTGATTCTTGGGTGGGATAGTTGGACGGTCTTTCAAAAATAAAATAATAAAAATAAATATTTTAGTTTTTTAACCATGTTTAAAGAAATTGGGAGTGCGGGGTCGGGGTATAGTGTGAGGGTGTGGTCATTTATAAGATGCTTTCAAAAATAAAAAAAATGAAAAATAAAAATTACTTTTTGAGGGGGGGATTCGGGGGGATGGGTGATGGTTTGGATTGAGTCTATTGTAGTATGTCAGGTAAGAGTTGTTTTGTCAAAGTATCAATCAAATCTGATCATAAATAACGAAGTCATGGCAATTTTAGCAAATTTTTAATTATTTGACCTTGAGAGTCAAGGTCATTCAAATGTCAAGGTATATACAACTTGCCAGGTACAGTACCCTCATGATAGTATGAAAGTGTTTGAAGTCTGAAAGCAATATCCTTGATACTTTAGAAGTGAAGTGGATGCAAACACAAAATTTAACCATATATTCAAAGTTACTCAGTCAAAAAGGGCCATAATTCCGTCAAAATGACAACCAGAGTTATGCAACTTGTCCTGTACAGTCCCCTTATGATAGTTTGCGAGTGTTCCAAGTCTGAAAGCAATAAAGAGCAAATTATAAAAAGAGAAATGAATGTCACCTCTATGCCACCGTACGTTTCCCCGAACTAGATCAACCATTTACCGTTGATGAGATTAAAGTGTCTGTAAAACGATTACATGTATGACATTCGCGTTGCATATATTTGAATTTGTTTAATGCTGTGTTGAACTCTGGTCATTTTCCAATGAAATGAACGGAAGGTATAATAATCCCTTTACGTAAGAAAGTCGATAAATCTGATGTGAACAATTATAGAGGGATTACTTTTCTAAGTTGTTTATCTAAACTATTTACTTCGGTTGTAAACAATATATTAGATTTTTTGTAGTAGTTTTAATATAATTTCGGACGCCCAATTCGAATTCAGAACAGGGCGCTAAGCAATTGCGCTATATACAGCCTAATGTCTTGGTTAAAGTATGACGTTTGACCTTGTAGGATGACCTTGACCTTGACCCTTCACCACTCAAAATGTGCAGCTCCATGAGATACACATGCATTTCAAATATAAAATTGCTAGCTTCAATATTGCAGAAGTAACATTTCATGAGCAATTTTGACCCATATATTTGACCTTGAAGGATGACCTTGACATTGACCTTTCACCGCTAAAAATGTGCAGCCCCATGTATACACATGCATGCAAAATATCAAGTTGCTATCTTCAATATTGCATAAGTATTCATAAAATTAGCGATTTGGGCCACATATATTTTACCTCTGACCTTGAAGGATGACCTTGACCTTGACCTTTCACCACTCAAAATGTGCAGCTTCATGAGATACACATGCATGCCACATATCAAGTTGCTATCTTCAATATTGCAAAAGTACTCATAAAATGAGCGATTTTGGCCACATATATTTGACATCTGACCTTGAAGGATGACCTTGACCTTTGACCACTCAAATTGTGCAGCTCCACGAGATACACATGCATGCCAAATATCAAGTTGCTATCTTGAATATTGAAATACTGCAAAAGTGTAAATTAAATGAGCGATTTTTACCCATATATTTGACCTTTGACCTTGAAGGATGACCTTGACCTTGACCTTTCACAACTCAAAATGTGCAGCTCCATGAGATACATATGCATGCCAAATATCAAGTTCCTATCTTCAATATTGCAAAAGTTATTGCAAATGTTAAAGTTGGCGCAAACCAACCAACCAACAGACCAACCAACAGACCAACCAACAGACAATGCGTTGATAAATAAATCGAAATGCATTATGGCTTAAAATATACAAAGCCGACATAGAAGGCAAATTACTGAGACTAATAAAAACTTTGTATGAAAATTGTAAGTCATGTGTTTAGTAGTGTTCATCATACTCGGAATATTTTAACTATACTGTAGGTTTACGGCAATGTGAAGTTATATCCCCTTTGTTGTTTTCCCTATTTGTAGAGGACTTAGACTTGTTTTTACAAAATGACCCTTCTTCTAGTCTAAGTATTGATGACATCGTATTGATATTGTTGCTTTTCGCAGATGATATGGCCATAATCGGTAAATCGCCCGGGGAAGTGCAGAACACTGGGATCTAGGTTAATACTGATAAAACTAAAATAATGCTGTTTTTTTCGCCAACGGGTTAGATTATTTCCACTGAAACATGGACATTTGAAGGTCAGAATAACAGTAGTTAATGATTTTTAAAGGGGCCGTCCAACAGATAAAGCGTCGTGCGACGCGAAACGATATTTCGGGATTGCTGATATAGTTAAAAAAGAATACATCCGCTTTAAGCATGAGCGAGGATGGTCGAGTGGTCTAGGCGGGAGAGTTTTTACTCCAGGACTCCAGGGTTCAGTGGTTTGAGCCCTGTTGAGAGTAACCTTTTTCCTTTTTTTAAATTGTATTTTTTTTTTACTGGAGATTTTTAGTTCAAATGTTTAAATGTATCAATATAAAGCATTTACAGCATTTAATGACATGCTTCAATACATGCAAAAATCTGTCGATGGCCCATTTAATTATTTGGGAACCGTTTTTAATTATACTGTAAATTTTCAGTTAAATCAAGAACATTTATTTGGAAAAGCACTTAAAGCTATGAATATATTATTTTACAAATGTAAAGAGTTTGACTTGAAACCAAAACCACAATGTCAGCTAATCGATGCCTTTGTTGGATCTATACTGAATTACGCATGTGAGAAATGATGTAAAACAAAAGTCAATGGAATTGGAAAGGGTACACTTAAAGTTCTATAAACGATTGTTAAACGTTAAGCAAAATGTATGTACTGCTGTAGTGTACGGCGAGTTATGAAGATACCCACTATTTATTCATGGATATGTAAAGATTGTTAAATAGTGGTTTAAACTTATTCAAATTGATGACATTATTTTAAAATTCATTTAAGAGCTAAATGATTGCCAAATCGGTTGTTTTGTTTACGAAAATTAATTATAATTATTACATAAATCACTAAGACACTACGCCACAAAGCTTCGAACTTCGAGCCTGACATTTAGAATTCAAATAGGAAGCTATGCTGGCCAAAATATACCCCGAAACGAACGTTATTGCCTTGTTGTAGCGAATTATATGTCGAAGATGAGTTTCATTTTGTTTGTAAATGTCCTTTATACATTGATGTTAGAAGAAACTACATAATTTAATGTTATTGTATTGGACCTCTGTTGATAAATTCCGCCAATAGCTGAATACAACGAATACATTTGAACTTATTAAATTAGCCAAATTTGTAAAAGGTCTGCTTTCAGAAATAATATTTCTTATGTTGTTACTTAACTTCAAATAGTTATCATCCATATATAACAAGTATTTTACCTAGTAGTATTTTCGTAACCGTATACAATGCTGCTTATGTTAATAGTATGACTATGTTAAATATCTCTGTGACACACTCGTTTGTAAAATGTCTAGTGTTTAGACGATGTGTACTGTGCAAGTCTGAATAAATATGTGTCAAGTATCTTGTCTTGCTAATGTGCAATAAATGGAGCATCACACTGAACGGGTTTTAACGGTGTAGACTTAAATAAACGATTAAGTCGGTATCCAACAAACAGACGTAAATATCAGTGGCTAAACGCGCTGTTAAAAGAAAAGATAAAAAGTAACATAATATTCGGTTGGAAATGTTTTTACTTCAATGTTGAACACCAGCTTTGCAGTATAAAGCGGGTAGCTACTACAGGCAGGGGTTCGCATTGTTGTGAATAAAGGTACTTTATTACTTTTTCGTTAAGTAGTAAAACAAATCTTCCACTCGTAGTGATATGGAAACGAGTTTCATAAGAAATGTAATATGAAGCGTATGTTTGTGCTTATTCGCCCTTGGATCGCCATGTATCTCGTTATTACACACTACATAGTAAACTTAGTAATGTGTAACCGTGTCCCAAATTTTGACTTACTTATTAATTGGACATCGACGCTCGAACACAAGAGAATGAATAGTTTCCCGATAAGAGTTATGCCGGAAATATTCACTGAATTCTCCTTTTTAACTGTTTCTGCTGTCTACTTAACACGTGCAGATATAAATTGTCGACACATTCAACACAATACACATCGGTGTATTCGCAAACTGCATTATCGTTTTACAACACAGCATGTAACGGACAGGTTACAGCTCGGCGAACTTCAAGTGTAAACATCGGCCTAGGTGATAAGTTGCTCTGTACGGAATACCGTTAGTTCCATCGTGGTAACACATTAAAATCCAGAGGGCGACAATGCGATAGTACGATGCCGACAGTGCGACAATACGATTGCGACAACGCGATAGTATGATGGCGACAATGTGATAGTACGATGACAAAAGCGCGACAATACGATGGCGACAGTGCGACAGTACGATTGCGATAGTGCGATAATACGATGACGACAGTGCGACAATACGATGGCGATAGTACGATGGCGACAATGCGATACTTCGATAATAAAATGACGACAGTGCGACAATACGACGGCGACAATGCGATAATGACAGTGCGACAATACGATGGCGACAGTGCGATATTTTACGATGGCGACAATGCGATAATACGATGACGACAGTGCGACAATACGATGGCGACATAGTACAATGGCGACAATGCGATGATACGATGGCGACAGTATGATATGACTATCGCATTGTCGTCATCGCACTATCACGTTGTCGCCATCGTACTATCGCATTGTCGCCATGGTACTAGCGCATTGTCGCCATCGTACTATTGCACTGCCGCCATCGTATTGTCGCACTGTCGTCATCGTATTATCGCATTGTCGCCCACTGAATTTTAATGTGTAACGACGATGGCACTAACGGTATTCCGTAGCTCTGCGTTTTTTATCAGCACGTTCGCAAATGAATGATTTGAATTAATGTGTCATTAAGTGTGCCAATTATTTAAATAATTATCTAATAGTATATTACTACTAATACCAATACTACTAATACTATCACTACTAATAATACTACTACTACTACCACTACTACTACCACTACTACTACTACCACTACTACTACTACCACTACCACTACAACTACCACTACCACATTCACTACCACAACCACCACCACAACAACCACAACAACAACCACCACCACCACCACTACCACTACTTCATTCATTTAACGGACACCATTCAACTGTACGGTTACTATTTCTTCCTTTTACTAACCAATACAGTGCTCCAGATAAGGGTCGTATTTTCGTAATTACGAATTATTTTCAAGTCCGTTACGTATTTATTTTAAAATCTTGTCGTACCATTAAGAATTACAAAATCAAGTTACGAATATTATTTTTACATCGCTTCGTATCGATTTTTATTGAGTTCTTTTCGCGTATTAAAGATCTTTGCGGTGCTTATATAGAATGGTTATCGGGTTTGTTTAACAAAGCGCATTTTTTCCAATAAAAGCGGCGTATACAGTCTATCTGTCAAAAACAATGGCGGCGCCCAGAGAGAGCGTCCTGAAAAACTGCAAAGCGTCCCAAAACACGCTTTTAACATATTGTACGCAAAGTGAGCCGAAGGTAAATGTTTAGAAAGACATTATAGAAAAGATCTTATACGATGATGTATGTTCAGTTGCCGACACAGTCGGAAAAGCTAAACAAAAACGCGACACGACGGGTCCAAACTTAAACACAAAAAAAAACATTGAACGAGTGAAAGGGACAAGTCCCGTGGCTAATCGTTGAAAAGATTGAAGGGGAGACCCGTTTTAAATGTGAAATATGTAAAAATTCATCTAAACACAGTTTGGCCATATGAAGGTATTGGAAAAATAAAATTGCATAATACTGAAGACACTGTTGAACTCGTATAAATAAAGTTGCTAGTATGTTTATTTCGAATTTTTTTGCATGGAAATAACCATTATTATTTATTTTAGGTCATTTAGAAAAAATAAGAATTATTTTCCAAAACTTAGTAGTAACGTTAAGAATAAAATTTCAGAGTTAAGAATTCTTTTTGAAAATCTGGTAGTAATTTAAGAATTTCACAAAACCTTATCTGGAGCTCTGCAATATAAACAGATGCAGCTTCATTTTACTGTATATATTTTTTCTTTGTTAACGTCAATATGATAGAAATAAACTGAATACATGTTTATTTTTTCTAGTTAGCGTAAAAGAAGAACGTTACTGGACCTAGTGTGCTGTAGGATTTTTTGTGTTTACCCGGTAGCATGGATTGTAAATAATACTAATTTGATATACAAACCTTATTTTTCATCAATGGTAATGGCAAAGCTTACATAATTCCACTTGTGCATTTGAAGAATTTATCGTTTGCACAACAAACAATTTACATGTATATCAATTGAAATCATACATGTATAATGAGCATCTTCTAACTGAATGCAAATAGGGGCATTGATGAAAAAGTTTTTTATAATCAAATTTAGAACTTTAATTTGAAATGTAATCACAGTTTAGACCGTTCAGTGCTAAGAAAAAGGTTTTCAGATTTTTGAGCAAGAATCCGCCGCCAAATCTTGCAGTCGTAAGTGACATATTTTCTTGACTTCGTTCACACCCGTTACCGCTTCCGTTATCACGTCGTTTTCCATCCGTTGTTTTAAACCCTGAATAATGGCGTCCTTTTTATTTTCTCGCGCGCAAATCACGAACGGAAATCCGAATTTCGTTTTGTACATTTCGTTAAGTTCCGATAACGTTCGTTGCTCATCAGCAGTCAGCGAATCCAGTCCAGCGGCTTTTTGCTCACGAAGGGATTCTTTCGTAAGTCCACCGGCTTTAGCCAACTTTCCGGCCAAATCCGGATGTATTCGGAGCACCGCTTCTTTACCTGAAATTGGTTTATGGTAAAGCAAGTCCTAATACGCTCAATCACATAAGACGTTTCTATAATTCTCTATACCCCCTATATTAATTATAATTTAAAATCTTATTGCAATAATCATTGGTAATTAAAACTGTTCGACATGGGAAGATGACAAGCACATTAATAACGATTTTCGATATATTATAACTTTCGATATATCAAGGGTAAAAACTCCGTTGTTCCAAATTTCACTCGTTTATCATCCAACTAAGCTTATATGGTAGAGCCTGATACATTTTAATTACGTTGGAAAAAAATCTGATGATAATAATTGCACAGATGCATAGACGTGTATCATTTAATACAAAGGTCATAACTGAACGAAATTATGTGTGTACTAAAGATACGCATACCCGCCTGCGGGAGCTGCTCCAAGAACTCGCAGAACCGAAAGTGCAGGTCAGACGCCGACAGGAATGGGCGGGCGCTCCACGCGGCAGCGGCAACGAGGCGACCATGCTCTACGGCAACCCCGAACTGCTCAATGAACTCCTAGTACCCAAGAGCGTTCACTTCCGGTATGCTGAGTTTCCGTGACATGTCGGTGTGGGCTAAGCGTCTCTATAATGCAACAAGAGCACCGCATAACGGGTGCCACGCTCGGCTGCGAAAGCTTGTCAGAATTTTTTATCTTTTTTTTTTAGAGGTCACAGTGACCTTGACCTTTGACCTAGTGACCCAAAATGGGCGTGGCGTGTAGAACTCATCAAGGTGCATCTACATATGAAGTTTCAAAGTTGTAGGTGGAAGCACTTTGATTTTAGAGCCAATGTTAAGGTTTTAGCACGACGCCGGCGGACGGCTGACGGCGGACGACGAGCAGGCTATGACAATACCTCGGGTTTTCTCCGAAAACAGCCTCGCTAAAAATTAATTATTCTTGTTGTTGTCACATACGCATGGTAGTAATAATCTCCCAAATGGTTAATTTGTAGCCACGGCATTCGCACGTTTAAGTGTCGTTTTGAAACTTTTGCTCATTTAAATAAAATCAGAGCAACTGTCAAATCAATTGCTATTTTATAAATGGTTTAAAGTGAACAAGGGCAAATACAATCACGATTAAAAATCATCTACAACAACAACAACAACACTCGAACCGACCATTATCATGAGGTGTAGAAAGGCGACAGGAATTTGATACGACCTTTATGCTCGGAACCATTCACATATATGTGCGGTTTTGTGATAAAGGTTCATACCGCAATATAAAAGGTATTTTAATCACTTCTATGTCACTAAGATATATATTAATTTCTTTAATTTTAATTATAACCGTTTTATCAAATCAACGCAAATCTCCGAATACGGCATCTTGAATGTAACAAAAGTGGACTAATTTTATCAGCTGAACTTTGACTATGGTATAACTTTCACTATGACACTGGTTGTTTGTTTAACTGGTCACATCAAGAGCAGAATATCTGTGGTGAGCGGAAACAAACCATTGATATGGGGGGTAATGTGGAGGGATATTCTTTCTCATTTCTTATACATGGGGCAACTATAAATCCTATTTCAAGAATATGCTCGACTGTTAACACTAAATATGATCCTTTAAACTGGGTAAATCTGTGTACAGGTGTGC
This sequence comes from Dreissena polymorpha, assembly GCF_020536995.1. Taxonomy (NCBI): domain Eukaryota; kingdom Metazoa; phylum Mollusca; class Bivalvia; order Myida; family Dreissenidae; genus Dreissena; species Dreissena polymorpha. Next base: position 52,326,651 of record NC_068359.1, read on the forward strand.
GATAAATGGGATACGGCAATAAACGGACTAGCTTTACGGAATAGATTCGGTAGGAATCCACCACAAGAACGTAGTTTTACATTATCCCTTAAATTAAAATAGTTTGTTAAAGGCGCTTTTTAAAAGGCGCTTTTTTAAATTGTTAAAAAGAGAAGAAACACTATTTTCGGTTCAAACTGTGTTTAATTTATTTGTGAACTACTTTTTCGCATTTTCTACTTGGTGCTACAGGCAATGGATTGAATTCTTTATGAATAAAGGTTAGTTGTTTATGTTAAGCATTTTCTTACTTTAAGCACGATTAAACTATTTGTCAAACTGTTTCTCCTTCTTTTTATCATTTGTCTAAATCGTTTTCTTATAATAATTTCAACAATGCTATATTGTCTTTAATATAAACTTAAGTCTTAACTTTTGTAAATAAGGTGAAACATATTAGAATATATTATGAAATTGAAACAATACATATCTTTAAAAATATAATCGGCGTATATCTTGAATAAAAAAATAAAGGTATAACATTTACTTTTCAAAATTATAAAATAAAGAAACAACGGTTTACGTATTTTTTGTTCTTTTTTTTACTTAAAGGGATCTTTTCACGCTTTGGTAAATTGACAAAATTGAAAAAAGTTGTTTCAGATTCGCAAATTTTCGTTTAAGTTATGATATTTGTGAGGAAACAGTAATACTGAACATTTACCATGGTCTAAAATAAAAATTATATGCATCTTTTGACGATTTTAAAACCTAAAAATTATAAAGCGTTGCAACGCGAAACGATTGAATAATTTGGAGAGTTCTGTTTTTGTCGTTAAATTTTGTGAAACTACGAAGATTGCTTATATAAGGTATAAAATACGTTCAGTATGTGTATACGGCGGAATAGCTCAGTAGGTTAAAGCGTTTTTACTTCA